>NC_044322.1:368292169-368394941 GCF_007399415.2 Gopherus evgoodei
TTCCCCCACCCCTCTCTTATTCACTAAATGCAAATAGCCTTCAGACCAGATAAGCAGCTGCTCCAAAACGGACTCCCCCCTCCCCGCCCGCCATGTTGCTTCTCTCCTCAAGCAAACTGTGAACATTCCAAAGGAATCGCCCTGCCTGCTCTGCTCCAGCAAACGAGCTGTGTTTGTTTTTAGATAAGCAGCTCCGAGAGCCCGGAGTTCACAACAAAACAACAGAGTGGCTGAACAGGCATTCTGGGATACCTCCGAATACCTCGGAGGCCAATTACAGTGCTTTTGGTGGCCACACTGGCGGAGCAGCGCTGCATCACCAGCGCTGCAATCCTTATACTCCAGGCAGAGCAGGAGTACAGCCAGCGCTGCAGCCAGGGAGATGCAGCGCTGTATGTGCCTTGCAAGTGTGGACGGTGAGTAAGTTGCAGCGCTGTAAACCTCAAGAATTGAATTCAAGTCTGTCTGTATATTGATCTTTTAACCAACTCTCTTTTCTTTTCTAATAAATTTTAGTTTAGTTAATAAGAATTGGCTGTAGCGTGGTGAAGGAGAATGTGTCTCCAGCTTTTCTGTGTCCGTGGAGCAGACAGAAGGTGCCTCTCAGCCTGTGATGGTTGAGAATAGTGCAGTTGTCTCAGAGTTGGTTCTGGATTCAACTAAAGCCCAGGAAGAGAATGGTCTAAGTTTGTGTCTGCTGGGGAGAATGGCACTGTGACTAGGTTGCATCCAGTTAGTGTCATAGCAAAATCCCAGAGACCAGACAATTCTGGTGCTTGTAGTTTGCCAGTTGCTAATGTGTGGGTGAAAAAGGGTGTAGCAGCTCTGTCTGATCAGGGTGATACCCTAGCCAGGGCACAAGGAGAGCATGAAGGTGATTTAATTATGTTACCTACTGGCAGCGTGGAAACTTGCCACAAGGAGGAAATGATTCCTAAACTTATGTGTGTTGAGCCTGACAACGTGCAGGTGGCCAGTGACTATGAGGAAAGTTGCAGAGGGAAGGAGAGTACCTCTAACCTTTTATCTAGGGAGTCTATGAGTTTGCCTGAAAGCGGATTATGTAGGAATCCACCTGATGGGCCAAAGGTGATCCTGGATATAAGTAAGATCCAGAAAGAGTCTGTTGTTGCTCAGGAAAGTGTTCCTTTAGAGCAAGCCCTAGGTAAAGAGGGTCTGATGCAGTAAGGACTGTCTGTGTGGAGGATGGGAGAGCCGGGGATGTCTTTAGGTGAGGGACAGGACCTGAGCCTGTAACCTGAGCCAGGTAGGAGAGGAGGGGGTCAGCACCTTTGCCCAGGAAGCCGGACAAAAGGAAGGGGCCGGCTGGAGGGAGTTAGTTCAGTTTCAGTTTTGGGCTGGGTGGTTGGAATTCAGGGAATCCCAAACTGGGAACTAAGCTTCCTGAACGCCCAGAAGGACTTGATTGAGGGGTCCTGGTTGGGCCTCCAAGCTCTGCTGTAAAATGCATTCCTGTTGTCCAATAAACCTTCTGTTTTACTGGCTGGCTGAGAGTCACTGTGAATCCCAGGAAGAGGGGTGCAGGGCCAGACCCCCCATACTCCATGACAACTGGTGGCAGAGGTGAGATCTACTGCACCCCATGGACAGGCTTCCTGCAGTAAGTTACAAGGGAACAGCAAAATGAAGGAGGATTGATGGGGACCAGGTGGCTGAAGAGACAGAGAGCGACGGTTTCAGGAGGCGATTAACCCCTGGGAGTGTGTGACCAGAGTGTGTCTGGACAGAGGCCTGAGGCTGGGCACTTTCAGGGAACTGCAGTGTTTGAACTTCCAAGTACCCAGTGAGGTGCTGTAGAAGCTTCTTCTGTGCTGGTTGGTAAATCTAAGTCTTGGAATATCCACCAGCATTTGGGGTTTGTCTGCCCCGTTTTGTTTGCAGTTCAGCCTGATTGAGTGACCTCAGCTGGCTCTCATGGGCAGCACTGGCACACCCTCTCTCTGCAGAACTGCTGCTCCGATTCCTTGGGGTGGTGGGCTGCGGAGCCACCAGGCCCCCCCCGCAAAGCAGCCGCATGCTGCACCGATTCCTCGGAGTGACAGGCCGCAGAGCCACCAGGTCGCCCTGTGCAAAGCAGCTGTGTGCCGCACCGATTCCTCGGGGTGACGGGCCGCAGAGGCGCCGGGTCGCCCCATGCAAAGCAGCCACGTGCCGCACCGATTCCTTGGGGCAGGCCGAGGGCCCAGATCAAGCCCTTTGCTAAGCTAGAGCAGCCCCTGTTCCTTGACGCCTGGGCCTGGGAAGATTTGCCTTGGGGAACCCCCTGCTCTAGGTCGGCATGTACCCAGTGCCCCGCCCGGCCCCTGGGCATCGGCCTAGCAGGGAGCATGCTGGGAACCTGGCCTGGCAGCCCTTTCATCTGCCCTGCAGGGTGGGGGGAGGGATTCATCACCTCCAAGGCCAGAAGGGGCCCCTGCAGTGGTGGAGTCTGACCCCTGCAGAGCACAGGCCCTGGGACATCCTGAATTAACCTGTCTGAACTAGAGACGTGTGTTTAGAGACACCTCCAGCCTTGCCTGAGATGATGATTCCCGCGCCTCAGGGGGCAGCCGGGCCCCGAAGCCCAGCATCCTGGGGACTCACCAAGAGGACAGATGCCCTGGAGGGGAGAGGGGAACTGAGCTTCCTAGGATCACCCAAGAGAGTCTCGTCAATGGGAAGCAGCTGCTGCTCCGGCGTGTGGAGAGAAGGGAATGCTCCCTTCACTGCTCAGGGCAGGCTAAGGGGTGTCAGGGCATCGCAGAGTCTCTGCACTGACCCCTGGGCATTGGCAATGTCCCGCTGCCAGCAGGGAGCCGGGTATATGTAACACAACCAGCCAGTGGTAGCTGAGCACCCGGGCCAGAGCTCAGAGCCCCGGCTGCACGTGTCCAGGTCAGGGGCACTGACCGGCAGGAGACTCCCCACCAGCAACCCCTTGTAATCAGGGGACTGGAGCTGGGGTACCTTCAAAGGGCCGGAGTGGGGTCTGGTCTTGCCTGGGGGCTCTGGGATGTCTATTGTAAGCCAAGCCTTTAACAGAGGCTTCCTTTCTCCCATATGTTAATGTGTCACCAGAGTTATAGGCATTCCCCCCAGCCCAGAGCCTTCAGCTGCCTTTTCTCTGCTCGGTGGCTCAGCTTCCCCCAGACTCTTTGGTGTCACCTTTCCGCTAGCCCTCCAGTCAGCACAGCCTCTGCCAGCCCAGACAGGGCCCATCTCCACCCACCACAGAGACACAGGAAAGTCCAAGCCCTGGAGATGGTATAGCCCAGGCCTTGCTAAGGGGTAAAGGGGACCTGCAGGCTGCCCATGGGATCGCCCCACAGGAGAGCAGCTGTGCATGCCAGGGTGGGAGGACCTGTCAAGGGCTGTGTGGGCATGGAGAGGAGCCACAGGAGGAACGGCAGATACTGGGTGAGAAGCAGGAGACAGGGTTGGTGCTGGCGGAGAAGAGCTGCTCGGCAGTGGGCTGACAGCAGCATCACACGGCACCCAAACACGGCCTCCAGCCCCCCTCCACTCACTCTGCAGCCAGGAATCACTCGAGCTCTGGCCCTGCTTGGCAAGGGGAGGCTGCTGCCTGCCGTCCATCTGAGCGGGTGAGGCCCTGGCTGTGCCCCTAACACCAGACAGCCCTTTCTGCTGGCCTGTCAGCTGTCTGGGCTGAAGGTCTGGCCAGGCACATGAGCTCACTCAGCTCTGAATGGACAGGGACTCCCAGGCCATATCCCGGCCGCCGAGGCAATCCCCAGGGAGAATGAAGAGTAAAAGCAAATACAGAATGTAACTGGGATCTCAGCCTGGAACAGCCTGGCCAGCTGGGTTGGGGGGAGCATCTGCTCGAACAGGGAGGATGCAGGGCCCAGCCTGCTCTCCAGACTAGTCCCACAAGAATTCCTAGAGCAGAAGCTTTCAGAAAAACCTCTCGTCTTGCTTTAAGAATTGTCAGTGATGGAGAATCTCCCATGACCCTTGGTAAATTGCTCCAATCTCACCGTTAAACGTTTACACCCTACTTCCAGTCTGAATGTATCTAGCTTCAACTTCCAGCCACTGCATTGTGTTAGACCTTTGACTAGCAGACTGAAGAGCCCGTGATCAAATATTGGTTGGCCACAGAGACATTTATAGACTGTGATCAAATCACCCCTTAACCTTTCCTTTGCTCAGCTGAACAGATTGAGCTCCCTGAGTCTAGCACTGTAAGGCAGGTTTTCTAATCCTTTAATCCTTCTCGTGGCTCTTCCCTGACCCCTCTCCAATTATCAACATCCTTCTTGAACCGGGAACACCAGAACTGGGCACAGGATCCCAGCGGCAGTCGCACCAGCGCTAAACACAGAGGTAAAATAGCCTCTCTGCTCCGACTTGAGACTCCCCTTTTCATGCATCCCAGGATCGCGTGAGCTCTTTTGGGCACAGCATCACACTGGGAGCTCCTGTTCAGCTGATTTTCCACCACAGCCCCCAGACCTTTCTGAGAGTTGCTGCCAGGGGCAGCTCCAGGCCCCAGCACACCAAGCGCGTGCTTGGAGCGGCATGCCACGGGGGGTGCTTTGCTGGTTGCGGGGAGGGCGGCAGGCGGCTCTGGTTGAACTTCTGCAGGTGTGCCTGCGGGAAGTCCACCAAAGCCACGAGACCAGCGGACCCTCTGCAGGCACGCCTGCGGGAGGTCCACCGGAGCCGCCTGTCGCCCTCCCGGCAACCGGCAGAGCGCCCTCCATGGCATGCCGCCCTGCTTGGGGCAGCGAAATGTCTAGAGCCGCCCCTGGTTGCTGCTTCCCAGGATAGACTCCCTTAGCCTGTACGTCTGGCCTGCGTTCTTTGTTCCTAGATACATTTATAGTTTGTTTGCTTGCACTCAGCTTACCAAATGAAGCAGGTCACTCTGTATTAGTGACCGGTCCTCCTCATTAGTTCCCACTCCCCCAGTTTTTGTGCCATTTGCAAACTCCATCAGTGATGATTTTATGTTTCCTTCCAGGTCACTGAAAAAAATGTTAAATAGCGTAGGGCCGAGAATCGCTTCTGTGGGACTCCACTGGGAACAGAGCTGCCCAATGACTGTTCCCCATTTACAAGTACGTTTTGAGATCTGGCAGGGGAAGTTATAGCTTATATTGGACCAACTTCTGTTGGTGAGAGAGCAGGGCTGGTGCAACCATTTAGGCAAACTAGGTGGTCGCCTTGGGCGCCTAGTGGTTGGGGTGCCTAAAAGCCCACTCAGGCAAGGAGGTGGAGTGGAGGTGAGCTGGGTTGGGGAGGGAGCGGGAAGGGCTGCCCGCAGTAATGGAGGGGGAGGGCGCACAGGGGAACCGCTCCCCGTCCCAGATCACTTCCACTCTGCCTGCTCCGCTGAGCACACGGCCCCCGCTCTAAGTCTCCTCCAATCGGCATCCTGGGAGGGGAGGAGAATTAGTGCGAGGTCGGCGTGCTCAGCAGCGGAGAGCTGGGAAGGACTCCCCGGGCTGGGTTAGCTGCTGCGGAGGGGGTGGGGTTAGCTGCCACGGGGGGACTCCCCGGGCTGGGTTAGCTGCGGGGGGTGTGTGTCTCCTCAGGTGGGTTTAGCTGCCAGGGGGGGGTGTCTCCATGGGCGGGGTTAGCTGCCGCAGAGGGGGGGTGTCTCCATGAGCGAGGTTAGCTGCCGCAGAGGGGGGGTGTCTCCGTGGGCGAAGTTAGCTGCCACAGGGGAAAGGTCTCCATGGATGGGGTTAGCTGCAGTGGCAGGGGTCTCCCCAAGTGGGGTTAGCTGCTGTAGGGGGGGGGTTCTGCGAGTGAGGCTAGCTGCCGCAGGGGAGGTGTCTCCATGGGCGGGGTTAGCTGCCACGGGGGGGAGTCTCCCCGGGTGGGGTTAGCTGCCGTGGGGGGAGTCTCCAGGCGGGGTTAGCTGCCACGGGGGAGGGCTCTCCATGGGCGTGGTTAGCTACTGCGGGGGGGGGAGCTCCCCGGGCGGGGTTAGCTGCATAGGGGGGGTAGCTGCTGCGGAGGGGGGCTCCCCGGGTGGGGGCGTGGGGGGCTCGGTTAGCTGCTGCGGGGAGCGTGGTTAGTGGGGGGGGGCGCAGGCTGTAAGTTTCGCCTAGGGCGCGAAACTTCCTTGCAGCGGCCCTGTAAGAGAGCCCAGCTTTCACGCTTCCCCAGGGCTCCTCTGCAGCTTTTTGAGTCAGGAAACAGTCACCTACATCGCTTAGAAATTCCAAGATTGACAGCATGAAACTTCCAGAATAAGTCACTTAAATCGAAGTCCCTCCTGCTTGTTTCCCTGCACGCTGTAGATGAGTGCGTAAGGAGCTGGTGTCTGTTGCAGACCCCCCAAATCACCCCAGAGACCAGGAGGAGCAAGTAGGACTCCATCCTCTGCTTCATCTGATAGCACATTGATCCATCCGCATTCAAGATCATTTTCTTCCAAGTTATCAGTGAGTCAGAAATGGTGGTGCCATTTCTGGTGGTGAGTGTGTCATTCCCTGCCCCTTTTGCCTGTTAGATCCTTCCTAACTCGGTTACAATCATTGATTTTAGCATTCTGATCGGGCCACTCATCCCCTGGGGTTCTGTGACACCAGCTAGACCGAATTTGTGCTCATCAGTGAGCAGGTCCATTTCCCCTGACAGTTACCCAGCCCAGGTGCTGCAGTGCTGGAGCGGGTGGGTTTGTGCTAGGGCAGCCTGGGCTGTCACCCAGCCCAGCGATTGTGTGGAACCAGCCGGGGAAGTCAGGCAGCACAGGCTGGCTGCTGTTCTCAGCACAAAATTCCCCTTCCAGCAGCACGTGGGTGCAGTTCTCTGAGAATCTCCAGGCAGTCACCCTGGGCCCCGTTACCCAAATGCTGCGGCTGCTGCTGCCCTCTTTCCAGTAAGCTGCTCGCTGAATTCCAGCTCCTTACGAAGGGGGAGGGGGTCTGGACGAGTTCTCCAGCCCGCTGCCTGGGCCGTGCTGCACTCGCTGAGCCAGCCTGGGTTTGCCCTGGCACTACCCAGGATGCAGCTCTGAGATGTTGCAATTCTGGGGTTTCTCCAGTGTTTCTGTAACAAGGAGCACAGCCTGGTGCCGAAAGGACGGGGTGGGGGCTGCAGGCCCAGCAGGTCCCCACCTGTGGCCTGCATGTGGAAGTGGAGGCTCAGTGTCTGGCTGGGGGACTCGCTGGACGTATTCCTGGAGGTTTCCTCCTGTGACAGTCTCTTGAATGACTGGAAAGCCCAGGACAATCTTGCAGGGTTGGATGGCACCCAGCGCCATTGCAATGGATCCTGAGATGGGATCAGAGCGCCTCCCCCCTCCACCCAACCTTTGGGGAGTCAGAAAAAAGTGGGGCCCCATTCCCAGCCAGACACACCCAGGCCCCACTCCAGGGAGGTTCTGTCAATCACAGCTCCGGTGTCTAATCCCATTGCTCCTGGTCTCCCCCTACTCGTCCCAGTCCCGACGGGCCCTTGTCACTGTACGCTGAGCCCCACTCCAACACCCCGAGGCAGGCGGTGCTATTAACCCCATAGGAGGGGGCGGGGTGGGGGGAGACTCTGGCCCAGAGGAGATTCAGTTACTTGCCTAGGGTCATATAAGTGGATCTGTAGCAGAGCTGGACATTCAGTCCAGTCCAAGACTAGAACTCTAGCCAGGCCAGGCCATCCTTTCCAGCCCTCCTACCTCCCTGCTCCCAGCATGCATCTGGGTTCATGGGGGGGAGGCATGGGGTGCTAAGAAGGGGAAGGCCCTGTTGGGGGATGGGCCTAGCCCCTCCAGGGACACTGCTGGGTGAGGGGGCCTCACCCTGAAGGGTTAAAACAGGGATTGCAGAATAGTTGGTGGCCTCCTGCTATCTGGAGTGCACGGAGCAGCCTGCATCTCCGCCGGCCCTTCCCAGGAGCTGGGCTTCGGGCTCCAGGCTCCAGTCCCAGGCGCTTGGGCTGGGCTCAGGAATGGGCTGCTCTGTGCAGGCAGCCCTCGCTGAACAGGGTTCGGCAGTGCAGGCATCAGCCGAGTGAGGGGGCTTGCAGGGAGGGGGCGGAGCAGGACTTGCTCAACGGGCACTGGATGTCCTGGCTTGGGAAAAATCTGTTCCAAATGGAGCTGTCGCAACTGGCTGGTTCCTGCTTGGGTGGTAGAGTGGGGGCAGGGTGGAGCTGGGAGTCAGGATTCCTGGGTTCTGCTCCCAGCTCTGGAAGGGGTGTGGGGTGAAGTGGGAGCACTATCTAATTCTGGGAAGGGAGTAGTTAGAGCAGAGGGGCTGGGAGCCCAGACACCTGGGTTCTCATTCTGGCTTTCGGGGGGAGTGTAATCTAAAGGTTTTAGTGCAGCAGGGACCGGGGCTGGGTCTCCGGGGTTGTCAGCTGGTTCTGGAAGCAAGATTTGAGCGTGTGTTTGTTCAATAGGGTGCAAGCGTCCCTCTGTTCCCCACGTCCCTCACGCCTGCATAGCCGGGAGCTCATTCAGGGTCAAGGGGGAGGGGCTGCCATGAGGAGCAAAGGGAGGGGACATGCCCCAGAGCCACTGCTCCCTCCCTCCTGCTCTCTGGGGCTGCCCCTATGCTCCCAACAGCAGCAGCGGAGTCTGAAGTTGGGACTGATGCTCATGGGGTCGGGTCTGTGCTGGCTGGGAGCAGGAGCTGGATTTTCAAAGCTCCTTTGTGAAGCTGGAACTGCCCTGAGGTGCTGCCTGCACTAGACCAACCCCCAGCTGCGTGGTGCTGCTGACACTGACGCAGAGTGGAGATCTCTGTGGGGCCCCATTCTCCGCCACGGGGAGTTTGTCTAGGGCAGGCAGGCCACTTTTGCCCGCTTGCTGGGTTGGGGAGGAGGAGCTGCATTTGGAAAGCCCCCAAGCTCTGTGAAACCTGCCCAGATGTTGTTAAAACCTTGGGGTGAATGTGGCCAGGTGGGCGATCTGCCCAGTGAGCTCAGGTCTGGTTATGGTCCCCAGGGCTGCTGGGCTTCAGGCTAGGGGCCTTCCCTGCGGGCTCTGTGACACTGAGGTCCTTTTAACAAGGGTTCAGCCTGAGGCTTTCCGTGGGGTTTGGAAGCCTTGTTCAGTCGTTGGGCACACATGCTGGAAGGGGTTGGGAGATGCTGATGTGGGGTAACCAGAGCAGAAAATCTTCCAAGCCCTGCCAGTTCTGTAGTTCAGCGGCTTATTTAACCCTCCCGACATTTCCCACCCCTACAGATGTGTCAGCGTCTTCTCTGGCCACTGGCAACAGATGTTATAATTCTGAGTCCTGCCCTGAGTGCAGGGGACTGGACGAGAGACCTCTCGTGGGCCCTTCCGGTTCTATGTTTCTGTGTGAATTGGAGGTGAAAGCAGCACTAATTGAAAAGGGAGTTGGGGTGGGGCGCTGGAATGGGAATACGATCAAGAGGAACTCCCACCTGGCCAGACCTGCATGGGGCCGTGGGCTGGACGCAGCAGGAAAGGCAGTGGCAGAATAAGTTTCTGGGTCGAGAATTCTCTCTCTCTCTCTCTCTCTCTCTCTCTCTCTCTCATGGTTTGCACAGTGACTTTGCAGCAGGTGCAAACAACAAAGCCTGCAGGCAGAACACAGCCCTGCGGGCCGGGCCCTGCTTTGTGGGTGAAAGTTGAAGGGAGCTGCTTGGCTCCCAGGGAGAACGTCCGCTGAGCAAGCGGCAGCCGGCAGGCGTGACTCAGGGCTGAGTGATCGGGATGTTTTTCCCGTTCGCTCCAGTTACGTGGCTGCTGATTCAGTGTTCGTTGTGTCGCCCTGGCCCTTTGCTCTTGGCAAGGGCTCCCACTCCCCCAATGCCCTGTCCCGCCCTGCCCTGCCCAGGCTCTCAAGTGGGCAGGAGGTAAGAACCAGGGAGCTCTCGAAGGGGCCCTGGAGACTGATGCTACATGCAAAGGCAAGGTCTACTGCACGCTCCCTGGAGGGCTGGCTTTCCCAGTCCCATGGCAGGCGCCAGCCCCCCAAACCTGCCTTCCATGCTGCGCCCTGAGCACTCACAGGATCAGTCTCATTATTGCACATGTGGCATCCGTGGGACATGACACCACTGGATGACCAGTGCCACGACCAGGCTAGTCCAGTACCACATCCCCACACAGGACTGTGCCACAAACCTGTTACCCTGCTTCATGGTTCCCTGGAGCAGGAATGGGCTGGGGTCAGGCCCTGGGAGGCGGGCTGGGGCTGATGCCCTAGATGGGGAGCAGAGGGGCGGACTGCTCTCTGGGGTATTGGACCTTGAGCGCTGGGCTGGAAGTAGGTAAAAGGTGAGTGCTGGGTGCAGGAGGGTCACACGTATGGCCAGGCATGGCCTCCTTCCCCTTCCTCCTTCCCCCTTCCCAGGCCTGCAGCTATGGGGACAGTCTAGGGGAGTGGGAGGGCAGGGAGCACTCAGGAGGCTTGTCCAGGGGTGTGGTACACATGCTGTTGTGAAAGGAAGTCATGGTGACTGGGGAGGGACAATGGTGGCATCCAGCTACCCATGTGCTCGCAGTCTTAGGGGGTCCCAAGGCAGCAAGAGGTCTCTCTGAAAGCCAGACCTGGCCCATCAGGGCCTTCCATTTGGCCCACCTGGCATCAGTTGCTCTATCCTGCTCCCCACTGCGCAACTCCAGCTGCACCATGGGCTCCAGCACCTGCACTCCCCTGCCCGGTCTCACTGCAGCACCACATGCTGAGCCCCATTGCCCCGCTGGCTAGGGGATCTGCAGCCAGGAAGGGGCCACAAGGGAGCACAAGGGCTGGAGCCCGAGGGCAGCCGGAGCTGAGAAGTGAGGCCACCTTTACATCGGAACCCCCTGCGGGGGTAGGGTGACCAGATGTCCCAATTTTATAGGGACAGTCCCGATTTCGGGGGGCTTTGTCATATATAGGTGCTTATTACCCCCCGCCCGTCCTGATTTTTCACACTTGCTGTCTGGTCACTCTATGCGGGGCAGGGGGGAAGAGAGACAGGAAAGAAGAGCTGACACCTGCCAGGCCAAACAACAGGCCCTTGCTGGCATCTTTGGCCCCTTTCCCTCCCTTGCAGAGCATCCTCCAAGCCAGCTGGTCCTTGTAGGGGAGCACAGGGGTGCTCAGAAGCGGGGATGTTGCAGTCCAGGACTGGGCAGGGGAGCACAGGGGCTCGACCTGCTCGGAGCCTGGGGCAGAGCACAGACAGGGATGGGATGGGCTCTGCTGGTCACCCCCTGCCCCCCTAGGCCTCTCCCAACTCCCCCATGGGCTCCGTCTTCCTCCCAGTCCCAGGATGGGGCCCCAGAACTGAGCTTTGCAGGGCCCTCCCACAGGGCAAACACGGCCACCGCCACTGGGGATGGGGCACCAAAAGTACCTTCCTGCTCCCCCTCAGCCCCATGCCCTCTTCCCCACCCCTACAATCTGCTCCTTGGCCACCTTTCCACCTCGTTCACACTGATTTCTGACCCCCGTTCACTCCCGCACGGAGACAGTTCGGAACCCAGCTCCTGAAGCCCTGCTCAGGGGACCCCTGTGTGCAGCCCAAGAGGGAGGGGCTCTGCTGCCCCCTGCGGCCGGTCTCCCCAGCCCCCCTGCTAATGGAGAGACCCCAAACCTCCTCCCACACACACGCCCGGCTCAGTAGGCAA
This sequence comes from Gopherus evgoodei, assembly GCF_007399415.2. Lineage (NCBI taxonomy): Eukaryota > Metazoa > Chordata > Testudines > Testudinidae > Gopherus > Gopherus evgoodei. The sequence goes on from NC_044322.1 coordinate 368,303,736, forward strand.
AAGGTCACAGCAGAGGGAGGTCACAGGAAGGCTGGGGCCAGGGCTTGTTTGAGGTGTGACCTGCTGATGCAAACAGTGCAGGAACGTACCATGCAGTCATCTGGCATTCAGCAGGCGTGCAACGCAAGGGTCACGTACATACTTACAGGGGCACGGTGGGTAACTGTGTGGGGGGGTCTCTGTAATGTGTCTGGCCTGTGTGCTCTGCCTGACTTGGCGGGGTCGCATCCTCTCCCCAGTTCTCCTCTCCCCTGCCCAAGGAGATGAGCTGGGGCATCCCGACGTCCTCAGTGCACACACACGGCATGTGGCAACGCGCCCCTCATTCTGCAGCAAAGGGGAGTTTATCTGCCTGTCCCGATTGTGTCTGGACTCATTTTATTTAAAGAGCCTCCTGACAAATCACTGGTGAAAACACAGGAATGGGGGGCAGGATGCCTGGGTTCTGTCCTAGACCCGCACTACAGCCACGTCACCTTTCTGCCCCTCATTTCCCCCTCTGTGAAATGGATCTGCTGACGGTGCCCCATCCCCAGGAGTTCGCTGTGAGCTGGTACCAATGCTTCGAGGTGCTTGGAGATCTCTGGGTGGAAGGTGCTGTCTGCTCACAGAGCACCCAAATTTGTCACCCTGTGCACAGCTGGGATCTCTTCCTGTCTCGGGTCAGGCTAGGCCATAGCGGAAGTGGACGGGTGCTCACCGAGGGGTTTGTAGCCGACTCTACCTGCGTCTTGCTCAACGCTAGGACTATCTTCCTTCGCTAGAGAAAAGAGGTTGCGAACGTAGTTCTTGGTGCAGTGTTAACCCTGGTGCCACTTTATTCCCCCTCGCACAATCCCTTCACAGCGCAAGGAGCAAATCGTTCACCCCAGCCCTGCAAGGCAGCCTCGGGCAAACCACCCTGTGGCCGAGAAAGATGGAAAGTTAGGGACAGAAGGAAGCTGGAGCTATTGGCAGGGCCTCAGCTGCAGCAGCTCTCTGGGGGGTGGCAGGTTTGCGGAGGGGGGTTAGCTGGTGGATGCAGCCAGTCCGGGGGGTTAGAAGCTCTTTCCAGGGATATTGTTCCCAGTTCCTCACAGGTGCCAGGCTGGGGTCCTGCCAGTGAGGAGCGTTTGTACTGCCAGAGCGCCAAGGGGCCCTGGCTGGGGATCCGCCCCTGGGGCCAGCAGGCGGCTGCAGGAGAACATGGGAGAGAGAAAAGGGGGAGGGAAGGAAACTTAGCAAGGGGCAAATGTAAGTGAGTGTGTCCAGGGACCAGCCTGCACCCTGGGGAGACGGGGCCCAAGCCCACATGCCCTTGGCGGGCTCCCTTCTCTGGGATACCTGGGCTGGCTGGGGGGGCTGACACAGGGTGTTGGTACAGAGCTGGGTGCCGGTAGCTCCCTGCCTTGCACCACGGCCAGCCCCGCCCCCTTTCACCTGGGTAACCCCCCTTAGGGTGACCAGATGTCCCGATTTCACAGGACAGTCCTGGTCTTTGGGGCCTTGTCTTATACAGGCGCCTATTACCCCCCACCCCGGCCCCTGCCCTGATTGAGCACACTTCCTGCCTGGTCACCCCAACCCCGCCCCCACCGCCGCAGGGAGACCCCCACCCCTTTCTACAGCGCGCGCGACCCGTGGAAGGGGCGGGGCTCTCTGACTGACTCCGCCCCCGAGGGCGTGGGGAGGGGGCTATAAAGTCTCTGCGTTCGGGGCTGGGACGTTGGATCTCGGGCCGCGGCACCGCGGGACGCGCCGCGTTCGGGGCTGGGACGTTGGATCTCGGGCCGCGGCACCGCGGGACGCGCCGCGTTCGGGGCTGGGACGTTGGATCTCGGGCCGCGGCACCGCGGGACGCGCCGCGTTCGGGGCTGGGGCGTTGGATCTCGGGCCGCGGCACCGCGGGACGCGCCGCGTTCGGGGCTGGGACGTTGGATCTCGGGCCGCGGCACCGCGGGACGCGCCGCGTTCGGGGCTGGGACGTTGGATCTCGGGCCGCGGCACCGCGGGACGCGCCGCGTTCGGGGCTGGGGCGTTGGATCTCGGGCCGCGGCACCGCGGGACGCGCCGCGTTCGGGGCTGGGGCGTTGGATCTCGGGCCGCGGCACCGCGGGACGCGCCGCGTTCGGGGCTGGGGCGTTGGATCTCGGGCCGCGGCACCGCGGGACGCGCCGCGTTCGGGGCTGGGACGTTGGATCTCGGGCCGCGGCACCGCGGGACGCGCCGCGTTCGGGGCGCGCTGCCGGGGGGACCCCGCGTCTGGCCGGCGGGTGAGCGGCTGCCGGGGCTGCGAAGGGCTCCGTGCGGGGCGCGGGCTGCCGGTTAAGCTGCTCCCTGGCTGGGGCCGCTCGGCCCGCGACGCTGCGCATCTGGCTGGCGTGGGGCTGGCTAACCCCGAGCTCTACCCGGTCCCCGGGGTGCCCGTGTCCCCGTGCTGCCCGGGGGCTGCTGAACCGGAACCGGTGAGCGGGGCGGGAAGCGACTGAGACTCTGCAGGGCGCAGGGGGGTTGGGGCGACCCATAGCGCAGAGGGGCCCGGGCCCATAGCAGCCCCCCCGCCCCGGTGATCCGTACCCACAACCCCAGAGCGGCGGAGGTGCGGGGCCAGTGGCTGGTCGCGTTGGTTCCTTCTGCCCTGGACTGCAAGCTCCTGGGGCAGCGCCCGGCTCCCTGGCCAGGGCTCCGGAGCGCGGCCTGATCCGGAGTGTGCAGGGGACCCCCCCCCAGCTGAGGGGAGACGCTTCAAAAGCTGCTGGGGGCGGGAGTGGGTGTCTTGCTCCTGCCGCCGCTGAGCCGAGATGTGCGGGACAAGGTAACAGCTCCGCGCCCGCAGCGCACCATCTCCCCTCGGCCCCCTCCAGCTGCCGGATCGCTCCGGGTGTTCGGGGAGCAGACGGGACTGAAGCCAAGCTAAGGTCTGCCTGTAAATCCCCCCCACCGTCAGGCTGGCAGGGCAGCCAGACCAGCCAGCGCTCCGATGATTGTCCAATGTCCTGGGGACAATGGGCCTTCAAAGCCTGAATTGTTCTTGGGGGTGGGAACCCCAAACAGAGAACCTGGTTCCCAAAACTTCCCAGGCCGAGTCCATTAAAGAGCCCCCATGCAGCGGTTCCTGGTGGGTCTCACTGAAGCTCTGTAGTGGCAGCCTGGCCTAGGCCAGTGGCTGCTGTTACCCTGATTGGGGCTTATTGCCGTCCCTGGCTGAAGACACTCCTAGAACTGTAGGCCTGGAAGGGACCTAGAGAGTCGTGTCCATCACCTGCACTCCTGGCAGGGCTGAGTATTCTCTAGCCCAGGGGTAGGTGACCTATGTACGTGTGCCGAACGTGGCACACCAGCTGATTTTCAGTGACACTCACACTGCCTGGGTCCTGGCCACCGGTCCGGGGGGCTCTGCATTTTAATTTAAATGAAGCTTCTTAAACATTTTAAAACCTTTACTTTACATACAACAATAGTTTAGTTATATATTATAGACATAGATAGAGACCTTCTAAAAACATTTAAATGTATTACTGGCACGTGAAACCTTAAATCAGAGTGAATAAATGAAGACTCGGCACAGCACTACTGAAAGGTTGCCGACCCCTGATCTAGCCCATCCGTGACAGGTGTTTGTCTAACCTGCTCTTAAACATCCCCGGAGATGGAGATTCCACCACCTCCCTAGGCAATTTATTCCAGTGCTTAACACCCTGGCAGTGAGGAAGTTTTTCCTAATGTCCAACCTAAACCACCCTTGTTGCAATTTAAGCCCATTGCTTCTTGTCCGATCCTCAGAGGTTAAGAAGAAAACTGTCACAAGGAGGAGAGAAAAATTGTTCAAGTACATAAAAGGTTATGTCCCCTCATAGTCATCTCTTCTCCAGACTAAACAAACCCAAGCTTTTCAATCTGCCCTCATAGGTCCTGCTTTCCAGATCTCTGATCATTTTTGTTGCTCTTCCCTGGACTTTCTCCAGTTTCTCCACATCTTTCCTGAAATGTGGCACCCAGAACTGGACACAACACTCCAGCTGAGACCTAATCAGTGCAGAGTAGAGCAGAAGAATTACTTCTCGTGTCTTGCTTACAATAGTCCTGCTAATACAGCCGAGAATGATGTTTGCTTTTCCTGTAACAGTGTACAAGGAGGGATAGCTCAGTGGTTTGAGCATTGGCCTGCTAACCCCAGGGTTGTGAGCTCAATCCGTGAGGGGGCCACTTAGGTATCTGGGGCAAAATCAGTACTTGGTCCTGCTAGTGAAGGCAGGGGGCTAGACTCAATGACCCTTCAGGGTCCCTTCCAGTTCTAGGAGATGGGTATATCTCCATTATTAAATTTAAAAAGTGTAACACTGTCTCCTATTTAGCTTGTGATCCCCAGATCCCTTTCCGCAGTGCTCCCTTCTTGCCAGTCATGTCTCATTTGTATGTGTGCAACTGATTGTTCCTTCCTAAGTGGAGCACTTTGCAATTGTCCTTACTGAATTTCATCCTGTTTACTTCAGACCATTGTATTTCACTGCAGTGTTGCGCAGTCTAGCCCAGCGGGAGCGGGAAGGCAGGAGGAAGGCATTGCTGTGGTCCTGGGACAAGATCCCTGATCTAACTTGCAGATTTGTAAGAATATTTCCAGACCACTCACCTTATGGAGCTAGCCAAGCAGAGCTGCGCTGCTCACTGTAGCAGAACCACTGCAACTCAGACCTCCAATCCAAGGAGCAGGGTGATGTCCGTGTCAGAACAGAAGGCGCCACCCCACTGATCAGCACAGTGTAGCAGGCCAGTGAAGTCTCTACATTCCCTTTATACCCAAATAACACCCTACTTTTATCAACGCCTCTCTGGCTTGTTATGTAATTACTTAGGGGCAAATGTGTAACATGGAGTTTCATACTGGATTACAGACCATGTTTATGCACATACTAGAAACATCTCTAAAGCCTATTTGAATGGGACTCTTGGACTTTCCTTGTTTCTCCGGAGTATACTCTAGCAGATCACATGCCCTCTTCCTCTGCCCTGTACCTGAATCAGGGACATTCCAGGAATACAGTCACAGGATATCTGTGACTTGGCTTGTACTACCCCACAGAAAGGATTCCCCTACATGAAACCCTGGCTGAGTTTATATTGCTTGTGGTCCATTGACTACGCGTGGGGCCTTACCTTCTAATGTGCAGTGAATTCACCTAATTGCTGTTTCACAGCCTTACACTGATCTCTCTGTTCCTCCCAGGAGCAGACTGGTGGCATTCCGGGGACTGGGAGCAGAGTCCTTCCCTCCCGCAAGGACCGCGCATCCTATGCTAGTTGTTCCTGCCCAGCCATGCAGTGGGTGATGAAGCTTTACTTGCTGGGTGTGTTGCTGTCTCTGCTGTCGGTTCTCTTTGGATTGATGGACTCCCTGGGCAGCCTGATGGCCCCTCAGGATCTGGAGCAGTGCCTCTCCAGCCCATGGATCAAACCAGAGGGCAGCCTTGCCGAGGGCCAGCCGAAGATCCTCCAAGGGCGGGCGACGCGAAGGACTAACAAAGCCTTTGGCTCACACCTCTGAGCTCTGTGGCTGGGGGACTGCTCTGTGACGGCTCAACATGGTACTTGGACTCCGGCTTTGGCTCTTTGGGGCTGCATTGCTGGCATCTCCCTTCCTCTGAGATGAAAGGCAGCGAGTTCTCATGGGCAGGCAGCGGCTGCTGCTGCCACCAAGCTTCTGGCCTGGTACTTGGATAACGTCCCTGCTAAAATTATGCAGAGAGCTGGGCCGCTGTGAGGATAGGGCAGGGCAGGGTGTCCTGTGCACAAATCCCTCTCCAGCCCGGAACCCCTACCATGCAGAATGCCCTGGTGCAGTGGGGAATAAGAGGCTGCATGGCTACGCTTGGAGTGAATGCTGAACTCTGAGTGCAGGGAGGGTGGTGGGGCCTGGCTCGCGGGGGCTGTCTGGAAATGCAGTTGTACTGGGTGGTGGGGAGGGACCTCTGCAGGGGGGATCTTGAGCTGTTTGCCCTAATGAAATGCCTCTCCAAGGTGATGATGTCCTAGTCCTTCATCCACAGCTGCAAAGCTAGTAGCTGCTCTCCAAGGCTGGAGCCTCCTGGAGCTGCTGAGGCTGCCTGCTCACCCCGTGGGTGTTGGGCTGGGGCTAGCAGAGAGGAGGCTGCAGCTGGTGTGTGCTGTGTGGGGGAGATGGAATAAGCAGCCCTCATTAACGTGCCTCCTGCCTGGCCTGGGGGGCCTCCCCTCCCCCTGGGGCCTGCTCAGTCCTTCCCAGCTCTGAGCCAGCAAGGGAGGGATTCTGCTGCACTGGGAACCCCCCACTCCTTGTCCACCTGCCAGCCCGAGCCAGGCAGCCTCCCCTCTCAGCTGTACAAGAAGTGCTGCTGCCCAGCTGTGAGGTCAGCTCTCCTGTCCCTGGGGCAGTGGCGCTTCTGGGACCTGGAGCCCTTGATCCATTTGCCCTGATCCTCTTTCAGAGGGAAGAGGGGCCCCAGGGGCTTTCTGGGGTGGGGATTTCTGTGCAAAGGAGTCTAGCCCCTCGCCCCTCTCTGCCTGGAAGGGCTTTGAGTCTTTTCCTGCTTGCAACCTCGACAATGCTGGGTCTGGGCAGCCTGGGATTGCTAGAGGCTGGGATGTGTCCCTGCTCACTGGAGGGGCTGTGCTGAGTGACTGACCCAGATGCCCTGTATCCAGGGTGTTAGCAGGTCCCACTGTGGGGTGGGGGGGAGGAAGGGGGGAGAGAGAGAGTTCCACCCTGCCCCCAGGATGGGAGGCACAGTGAAAGCCCTGGTATAGACAAGGCTGTGGGTTTCCCTCTGCTCATGTCTGCAAGCCCCGGGCTGCCCATGCTCTGGGAGCTCCTCGGCCTCCCTAGCCAGCAGCAAGAGGATTCAGAGGCCCTGAGGCAAAGCAATTTCGGGGGCCCCTTCAACAAAAAAAAAGTTGCAATACTAATAGAATACTATATTCCTGCGGGGCCTGGGGCAGATTGCCCCACTTGCCCCTGCCTCTGGGCAGCACTGCAAGGCTGGCTTTGGCTTTTGCACCTTCACCTTCTCAATGTGCCCATTAAGTGCCAGCTCCCCTGTCTGAAAGGGCTGGCAGGAGCCCCTCCAGCTCTGCCTCTGGGCTGCCCTCCCACTGGGGCCTGGCACAGCCGGACCTTCATTAGTGCAGCTCAGGGGATCTGCTCCACAATGGGGTGGGTGGGGGTGCAAATGCCTCTGCAGGGCCTGCTGCAGCAGCCTTTCCCTATTCCTGTGAGGGATGGGCAGGGCTGGCTGGCAGCGAGGGGCCCTGGCCCCATTCTGGCCCACTGAGGTGGGGCAGGAGGACCCATTCCAAGCCCTAGTGCCTAGGAATTCGGGCAGGGTTGGACTCTCAACAGGCTTGGGGATGGTTTTTTGCTTCCTGAGGAGGGGGATAAGGTGTGGTGGTTTTGGGTGGGGGTCCTGGGCCCTTGGCCAAAGGGAAAACCGCCTGTGTCTGAATGCTGTGCCTGCTTCTCCTCCCAGACTTCCTGAAGCCAAGCTACTGGAACCCAGCTGGGTTATGGGGAGGCTCCCCCTCTGGGGGGGGGGCTCACGGGGTCAGCGCAGGGGAAGCCTGGTGTCAGGCTGGATCCACTGATGGTTTGTCTCTTGCCTTGCGGGGCCTGTCATGGGCTGTGGCTGCAGCGGTCTGCTGCTGGGCCCAGCCCCTCTGTTTCCCCACCCCGTGCACGGGCTGAGTGCTGCTGGGGGTCCCGGCCTCTAGTTCTGTGCAATAAAAAGGAGATGGCTTTTGAGTCTTGTTTCCAGTGTGGGGTGGGGGCCGTAACACAGTGTTTAAACCCCATGGCGGGGATGGGACTTAGTGACTCCTAATGCACAGAGCCGGCGGATTCCCTCACAGCAGGGGCTAGGGGTCCCTGAGTCTGGCGGGGAGCTGTGCTCCTGGCCGTAGGTGTAGTGCGACTTGGGGGAGGGGCAGCTCAGTCAGGCCCTGCTCTGTTGGCTGTGGGGCTCTGCACTCAGCCTGCTCTAGGCTCCTTATGCAGGAGGGGCCCCACCTCGCGGTGAGCGGGGCCCACGGGTGCCAGCGGTGCCTGGTGCCCTCCCAGGCTGTGTCTCTAGCAGGTGTGTGTGACTCTAGCCCCCTAGTGGAGAAAGCTGCTGGCTAGAGTCACACACACCTGCTCAGAGCAGCGGGGCCAGGTATGGGGGGCTTCCCCTTGCCCTGCTGCACATCACTTCTCTTCCACCCGCCGGCTCATCACTGAATCCAGGGGCGAGCCCTCCTGCCCCCTGGGTCCTCGCCTTCCCTCTCAGCTTTGCCGCTCAGCTGCTGGGGCTGCTCTTGCCCTGCTGCGAGGGGAGGAGGGAGCTGCAGCGGGACGGCCAAGCAGCTCCCGGGCACTGCAAATGCTTGTGCCTTGCCCTGTCCTCAGTGCCCCTTGGCAGGCCTTTCCCAGGCCCTAGCCAGGGCAGAGGTCACCTGCCGGTTATTGTGACATCACAAACTGCTGGGCTGCAGGCCCCAGGCAGGCTGCAGATGGGGCCTTGCCTGGCCCTGCCTGTGGCGCAGAGGAGCAGTAGAAATGCTGAGTGGCTGTCGCAGACAGAAGCAGCATGCTGTGTCTCTAACCAGCGGCTCCCGAGGGCTGCATGGCCGGCTGCAGGCGCTTCCATGCGAGCAGTGGCTGCAGCCTGTTCCTGGCTGATGATCCGGCCTCAGGCGTGCACCTCGGCGTGGAAGGTGGGATACTCTGCCAGCTCCTCCGCTCTCCAGATTACAACCTTTTCCCCAAGTCGGCAGTGTTTGAAAGTAATTTCATCCAGGTACTTCTGCCTGGCCCAGAGGGCCTCCTACTGCTTTAACCCGCCTCTGTCTGGCCCTGCTACAGTGGCCCTAGCAATGAATTAATGGCAAGTTGTCCCAGGCTTGGTCTCCCCGTTCCGGGCAGGATAGTGTCCCTCGGTGGGGGCCAAACTCCTATGCTCCAGCAGATGTTACCACCTGTTTGCTTTATGGTCCCAAAGGCTGGGGCAGAGCGAAGACCTGAACTCACAGGCCGGGCATCCTGCTCCAGGGCCTTGTGCTTCTGTTGCCAGGCCTGGCAGAGTCCCTGGGGTGGGTGGCAGGAACCCCCCTGGGCACAGTGGCTGTGTCTCTGCAGCCCAGCTCTGGCAAGGGTTGCAGCTGTCCTGGGGTGCTGTCTGCACTATGGGGTGAAGCCTGCTCCTAGGGGAACCCTCTGCCCAGAGCACAGGTGATGGGGAGACTAAAGGCCTTTTCTGGGAGCACCTGGCAGCACTGCCCCCTGCTGTTCCCCACAAATCAGCTCTGCTTAGAAATCTAGCCAAGCCTGCAAGTGAGGTTGGCTCCAGTCCCCCAATTACTCTGCCCCATGGCCTCGAACGTACATGAACAGGCAAGAAATGCTGCCTCTTCCCTGCTGCCCATTGCACCCTGATCACTTGCAAAAGCCTTGCAAGGATCAAACCACTTCACTGTGGGCTTGGCCGGGTCTCAGCCCCTGCAGGTCTCAGTGTGGAGACCATCCCAGCTGGTTTGATTAGCCGCTGACGTGTTCAACACCATATCGCAGACTGGGGATCCTCCTCCACCCAGTGTCCACCTGAAAGACCAGAGGAAAGGAGTATTCCCCCCCCACCCGTGTTGCCCATGTGGGACCCAGCTCTCTGCCTCTGCTGAGCCCCCTCTCCCAGCTGCTGCTCCTGCCCAGGGCCCTGAGGCCAAGCAACGGGGTGGGGTTTCCAGTTTGGTGGTGATAGGATGGGCCAAATCACAGCAGGAAGAGGCTGAAAAAGCACCTAATGGGGCAAGCTGTGGAGCCCCTGAACTGTGCCAGGCCAGTGCTGCTGCGGACTCTCCCCTGGGACAGAGAGGGGCAGGCCCAGTTTCCGGGGCAGTGAGTTCTTTGGGGGTGGGTCAGACATGGAATGTGATGTTTATGTGGGATTGATCTGTAGGAAGATCTGTCCATCCTCCAGCAGCCCTCTGTATCTCTCTCTGCACCTCTATACATAGCCAGCCCCAGCCCATGTCCTCTGGCTCGATCCTGCCCCAGATGTTCGTGCTCTCCTCCCTCGCACACGCTGGCTGGCTAGGGCAGTTCTAGCGCTCATGCTGACCTGCGGGTGACGGCTTCCCCTCTCCGGAGTGCAGCCACACATCTCCCCTTGGAACAGACCTAAAGTCCATTACAGGCTTAGCAGCCAATGAAAACACTAGTTAGAAAGATTAGATCATCAGAACCTACGGTCATTGGCTAATTAGTGAGCCTTGGGGTGTGGTGAATTAACCCTTTCATGGGTATCACCTGTGTGCCAAGTTTGGTGCTGGGGAATGGAGAGGTCGAGACCTCCAGGGTTGCAAGGTGGCAGCAGCCATGGGACGTGCTGCGTGCATGCATTAGCATGCTGTCTTGTCCCTTCTAGAAGCCTAGATGAGGCGCCCCATCAGAAACCCAATTAGTAAGCAGTTTGGAGCTGGTTGAGGGGGCCAGGCTCTGCATCTGTTTGGTGGGAGGGGCGCACAGCCTGGAGGTGCCCAGTGATCCTTTGAGAATGGGAGCAGCGGCACTGTCAGATTGGGTAGCATCCCTTTCTAGTGGCTGGCCTACCAGAGGCTAACAGCCTACTGCTGCTGTAGGGAGTGGAGCTACTCTTTGCATACAAGGGGCACAGGGCTTTGGTGTGGTGCTGAAGGTACTAGGGTCAAACCCCAGGTGTGGGGAAGGGGATAAGGAACCAAAGCTGTATTAAAGCTCTGAGCCTCCACCCCACAGTCTTGCCCCTGGGAGAGAGGAGCTGAGCCTCCACCTGCCATGTCGGCAGGCCAAGAGGGCCAGTTAGTGCCAGGGCTGCCAGTGGCTTCGTGATGGGGATGATTTTTCACTGGGTGCTAGCCTCAGACCCAGGGGAGCAGCGAGCTCTCAGAGCCCATGGAAGACCAGAAGGAAAGGCACCTTGGAGCTGATGATTGGCTCTGTTATGCGATTGAGCGAATCTTGGGGTTACATTCCCTCTTCTGAGGCCAGTGGCTTGGCAGGGCATGTGTGTGTGTGGGCAGGGGACGGTCCTGTAGTGTCTCAGTGAGGGTCCATTTCCGTCTCCTGCTGTTGACCCAGGGCCTTCTTGTTGCAGGTGACGAAGCAGGGGAACTGGGTGGATATCCATAACGCCCCCACACTGGTGACCCTGGGGGTGACGTCCTCAGAGCCCTGCCTACCCCTCCCCAATGTGCTCCTGATCGCCAGGCTCGCAGTGCTGGGAGAAAGCCCCCTCGGGAGGGCGGACCAGCCCCAGGAGCCCTCCATGGCCCTTAGCAGGTGAGGAACAGGGTGGTGGTGGGGAGCTTAGCAGGGAGATCTCAGGTGCTGGGATTTAGCTGTTAGACATCTGAGATGGAAAAGCCTGTTGGGTCCCACCGAATCCCGCCCCACTCGGGCCAGGGCAGGACGCCCCCCTGCCATGTGCAGCATGCTGACTGCAGTGCCCTGGCAGAGTGCGTGAGTCTAGGGCACTGCCCTGGCCCGCAGCTCCGGCCATGGGGCCTGGTGGAGCCCACACTGTGTCTGTCACCTGTGTTCCCCTAGACCAGGGGTCGGCAACCTTTCCGAAGTGCTGTGCCGAGTCTTCATTTATTCACTCTGATTTAAGGTTTCGCGTGCCAGTCATACATTTTAACGTTTTTAGAAGGTCTCTTTCTATAAGTCTTTAATATATAACTAAACGATTGTTGTATGTAAAGTAAAGAAGGTTTTTAAAATGTTTAAGAAGCTGAATTTAAAATTAAATTAAAAAGCAGAGCCCCCTGGACTGGTGGCCAGGACCTGGGCAATGCGAGTGCCACTGAAAACCAGTTCGTGTGCCGCCTTCGGCACCCATGCCATAGGTTGCCTACCCCTGCCCTAGACACTCTGTGACACCAGCCCCCAGGGCCGGCGCAAACCATTAGGTGACATAGGCAGTCGCCTAGGGCACTAACATTTGGGAGGTGGCAACCATGGCGGCTGGATCTTTGGCCACCTCAGTCATCGGCGGCATTTTGGGGGTGGGACCTTCCACCGCCTAGGGCGCCAAAAAAGCTCCTGCTGGCCCCACGTGGCTGGGATGCCTGGGGATGCTGTCGTTGTGCTTCTAAATCTGGGGGGCCCCAGCACCCCCTTGTCCTGCTCCTTCAGAGAGTGAGCCCAGACACCCCCAGGTGCTAAGTCGGGGTCACTGCCATGCTGACGGGGAGTTGTGTGCCATTAACCCTTTGTAAGCCAGCCCCTGTCTGGCTGCTCATGTTGTGTCTCCTCCCTCGTTAGCTGGTCCCTGTGTGGAGGCATGGGGCTCTGCAGACGGTCCCTTTGGGGCCCTTCCCTGCGAGTTCTCAGTGGGGCGGGTGTGGCCCTCCTGCTGCCAGACCCCGTGCACACCCCAGAGCCAGCGCAGGGCCCCAGGCACCGTCCAGCCACTCGTTCCTGTCCCTGGGGACTCAGGCATCCTGTGCTTTCCCTTGGCTCCAGGCTTCTTCCGTTGAGGTACGTCAGACTGTCGGTGCAGGACAGCAGCCGGCGCCTGCTGCGGGTGCAGGTGGTCACGGGGAAGGTTTATTACCTGCGGCTGCACCAGGCACACCCTGACGCTGTGTTCACGCTCTGGAGCCGGCTGGCGGACATCCTGCAGCAGGGGCTCTCCATCACCACCAAGGACCCCGCCATCCACGTCCCGCACAGCCTGGTGCTCAGCGTGGGCAGCTCCTCCACCAGCTCCCCTGCACAGGTACGGCACCTGGGCGTGAGGCGAGTGGCGCCAGCCAGGATAGGCTCGCTGCAGCCCTAGGCCAGCGATGGGCCTAGCAGGTGCAGGTCATTCAGCTGCCCTGCCTAGAGGCTGAACCTGACGGCCAGGCACAGGAGGCGTTGGCTTCATAACCCCAGGGCTGCGAAGGCAGCTCACCTGGGGCTCTGGAGCCAGGGAGAGGGACAGGATGCCGTGGGGTCCCCTCTCTGTCCCCACGTGCTAGGGGCTTGGATGCCCTGGGGTCCCCTCTCCTTCCCCATGTGCCAGGGGCCAGGAGGCCGTTGGGGCCCCTCTCTGTTCCCACATGTGGGGGACTGCCCTGGGGGTCCTCTCCATCCCCTTGTTCTGTGGGACCTGTAGGGGATCTGGGGGTCGAGTCTGAGGTCGAAGCTGGAGTTGGAGATGTCACAGAGTCCCTGAGCGATGCTCCGGAACTGCTCCCCACCAAGCCAGTCAGGACTTTGGGGAGCCTCCTCTCCCTCAGAGCAGACTGTCTCCAGGGCAAGAAGCTCACACAGCTTCACCTCCTGGGTCTCTCTTTGGAGCATTTGGCATCCTCTGCCCCTCCGTGCGCTTCCCACAGCGAGTCCGCCCAGGCGGGGTCCTGGGGAAGCCACAGGGTCCTGCACCTCCACTTCGCAGTCAGACGTGACTCTCAGCCAGCCAATAAAACAGAGGTTTATTCGATGACAGGAACAGGGCCTAAAACAGAGCTTGTAGATACAGCAAACCAGACCCCTCAGCCGGGTCCGTTCTTGGGCCCAGCGAGCTAGACAACCCCATCTGCCCTCACTCCTCGTCCCCAGCCAGCCCCAAACTAAAACCCCCTTCAGCCCCTCCTTTCTGGCCTTTTTCTTTTTCCCGGGCCAGGAGGTCACCTGATCTTTGTTCACCTTTAGCCATCCCCTTGCAGGGGGGAAGGGCACCGGCCGTTTGTTGCCAGGAGACAGAACGTCGGCCATTTATGCACACTGGAGTCCTAAGAAATGCATAAGGGAAACTGAGGCACTCATACAGTATTCAAAGGAAACATTAAGAACAGTCCCACTTCATCACAGGAGACATCCTAGTACATCTCCTCAGGGACCCCAAGGGACAGGTGCACACTGAGCAGATTGCTCAGCTCTGTAGCTGCAGTGCTAATTTCTCTTGCTCCAAACCATACAGGCTGTGCCCTGGTGGCACAGTGATGGCTGCCTTACAAACACACGTCAGGATAAGTGTTACCACGTGGTCTCTCCCTGCAGCTGGTGCCTGATTCGCAGCCGCCCTCGGGAGCCAGTCGCAGCGTGGTGGCAAGGATGGGCAAGCGATTATCGGGGACACTCTCCCATCTCTCAGGAGCAGCCCTGGGGAAAACGGAGAAAGACTGCTCAGTCCAGAGAAGGTAAAGGGACTCCCATCAAATATCCTGAACTCCTCTCTCAGAACCTTCTCTCCAGCCAGCGAGGGAAGGAGCCGGTCGCGCCTGCCGAAAGCAACCCAAACTGAGCTGGGTGGGAGTAACCAGGGCTGGCAGTTACATGTATAGGACGGCAGACTGGCTCCTGGGAAGAAAGGGCCAAGGTGGTCCGACCATGCTGCCTCTCCCCATTGCAGCCCAGGGGGGCAAACTGGCACCGGCACACACTAGAACCAATGTCATTTCCCTTTCCCGAGACTCTTCTCCTGGAATCTTACGGCTCGGAGCAAATCTCCTGCCAGGGAAGAGGAATCGGGTGCCCCAAGCTGGTCAGGAGGTAAGAAGTTCCCCCACTTCAGCCTTTTCTCCCAGGAGCGGGGCAAGTCATGCAGAGACGAAGCTTGAATGGAGACTCACAAATCACCCATCACGAGATGGCCTGCCAAGCACTGGTGCAGAGTGTGACTGCCACAACCGCCCTTGAAATGGAGCGAAACCCTGGCAGCAGCCTTTGGCTGTGTTGAAAGCCAGCGGAGACCTGGAGGGTAAGAGGGTGATAAGTGAGAGCTAACGTGAATTTGTTGAGAGCAAATCACACCGAACCAACCTATTTTTCTTCTTTGGCTGGGTTACTGTCTTAGTGGATGCGTAGAGAGGAGCAGACATGACTTATCTTGATTTTAGTAAACAGCGACAAAGAGTCCCGTGGCACCTTATAGACTATAAGGTGCCACAGGACTCTGTCGCTTTTTATAGATCCAGACTAACACGGTGACCCCTCTGATACTTGATTTTAGTAAAGTCTTTGACACAGTCCCACATGACATTCTCGTAAGCCAACTAGAAGAAATGACTGTAAGTGTGTGGAGAACTGGTTGAAAAAACATACTTAAAGAGTAGAACCACCAGTTAGCTATCAAACTGGGAGGATGTCTCTAGTGGGGTGGGGCAGTCCTGGGGCCAGGACTATTCAATATTTCATTAATGAATGGAGCAGAGAGCATGCCTATAAAATTTGTGAGTGACACCAAGCTGGAGGGGGTGCAAGCACTTTGGGGGACAGGCCTAGAATTCAAACTGACCTTCATGAAGTGGAGAATCAGTCTGAAATCCACAAGATGAACTTCACTAACAACAAGTGCACGTAGGAAGGAAAGACCAAATGCATAGATACAAAATGGGGAAAGCTGATGAAGTTGGACACCATCTAGAAGATGCATCTTCAAAGAATCAAACCCCTCCAATGGTATGAATCCAAGTAGAATGAAAAGATGCACTTTCTAATGAAACACATCCCGCTCTCTCAAACACTCACCCAGTGGTCTCTAAGGTGGCATGTTCGTTTACTCCAAATGCCTGCCAACTTCTCTGTGAGAACCAGCTTCAACTTTGAGCCAATGAAAGAAGGCAGGAAAAGACCCCCTAGAAAACCAAAAACACGACGGCTGGATGGTGTCAGACACCTGTCCCTCACAGGCATCCTGCCCAGACATGATTCAGGACAGAACATCATAGAGGCATGTGACCCTGCTAGAGGCCTTAGGGTCCTACCACACCCCATCCCAGAAAGAAGCAGTGGAAGTGAGTCCTCCAAGTGGCCTAGAGAGGCCATGTGGGATGCAGCCGCTCAGAGGGGGCTGCAGGGAGCAGCCAATCAGGGCTCAGCAGGCCCATATAAAAGGAGCTGCAGTGCAGAGCAGAGAGCAGTTGCTGCCAGGAGCTAGAGGAGTTAAATTGGTGCTCCTGGCTGCCTGAAGGACCTCCAGGACCTGGATGGGAGCAGTTGCTGGTAGGGGCCAAGGGAGCAAGAAGGAGCTCCGTGCTTGCTGCTTGGACTCAGCCAGGACAAGGCCGAAGAATGTTCTGGGGCCACAGGCAAATGGCCCAGGGAATTGTAGCAGTTTAGTTAAAGGTATGTGGCGGATGGATGCTATTCTTAGGGTCCCTAGGCTAGGACCCGGAGGCCCCATTAGCCACTGGAGAGGTGGCCTGGACTTTGATGCATATCTGGAAGGGGAACTGAACTGTTTAGTGACCCAGTTGGAGTGCTGGGGCCAGAAAGGCCAGGAGAGGGGGAAGACATCGCTTCCAGGGATGGAGCCCTGAGGGTACAGCTCAAGACCAGGGCTGAGACCATTTACAGACTGCTGGACTAAGTAAGGACCTGAGCTCAGGGAGGGCTACAGGGAGAGAGAGGCCAACTGAGGGGCACGGAGATAGGCCCCTGTTGGAGTGTTTACCCCAGAAGGGGGTTGATTTATATTTCACATACAGACTGTGTGACTCGGCCAGAGGGCTGAGTCGCTGAAGACCCACCACAAACAGAGTGCAGGCACACACACTTGGATAGGGGGTGCTCACAAGAGGTGAGTGCCACTGTGACACTCTGTACCTTGGGGGAACACCCTGCACCCCCATGTTTGTCCGTATAGCATGATTGTGTGGTATCCAGTGCAAAGTTTGTCACGTTGAATGTCTTCAGAAGGCTTATGATGCATTGAGCATTGTTGCTATAGTGATGTTATAGGTTCTAATTTCATGTATATAGTTATGAGGCTGAAAATGTGTCCTCATGGCTTAAAACAAGCCCAGGCAAAACTCTCCAGGAGCAGAGGGGCAGTTCACACCTCATCAGGGCATGGATGGGACAAACCCAGCCTCACAGGAACAAAGGACGCTGGCCTAGGCAGCAACAAAGGATCTGTTGGACTCTTGAGTGAGTCACCCCCCTTTCCTTTGTCAGTTTGGGACCGCGATGAGGTGATGCTCACCTGACTCTGCAGGGGGTGGCAAAGCCAAGAGGAAAGAAAGAAGATGATAAAAGGGAGAGACGTTTGCCATCTTCTTCCTCTCTCTCCCACCTTGATCTACAGACATCATCACCACTAAATGACTGAAGCACTGATCAAAGGGGAGAGCCTGTCTGAAGGGCAGCCAGCCAGCCTGTGATGAGAAGCATCTCAGTTTGCAAGGGCAGTGAAAGTGTTAAGATCTGCTTAGAATGTGTTTTGCTTTTGTTTCATTTGACCAAATCTGACATGTTGTGCTTTGACTTATAATCACTGAAAATCTATCTTTGTAATTAATAAGTTTGTGAAACCCTTCTGCCCATCAGAGTTGGCAGCAGCAAGGGCCAGGTTCAGTACCTAGGGGTTCCTTTTCAACAATACAACACAAAACTGGCTTGAGCCCCCACCCAGTGACCTGGGACAATTACACACCACCCCTGGGCGCCTCTAAGGGGCAATACTTCCCCTCTCACAAGCACAGAGTCTGAGTGTAACAAAACCTTTTAATAAAAGCAGGGAAGTAACTCAGCATTAATTTGGGAAAACACCACCCCTAGGGTTCATAAACACAAACCATGAACAAAAGACCCACCCCCAAGCAAGTGTCCTTTTCCCTTCAGGTCTTAAGTCCAGTAACCCAACAGTCTCCCCACTCACAGTTACTGTTCTCGGTCAATGCAGTCCCAGAGTTCAGAAGTTCATCTGCAGAGTTCACCTCCCAGCCTGGGTGGGGCCCTCAACACCCAATTGCCACACCTCTCCATGGGGTTCTGCTCTAGTCTTCACCACGTGCCATGCCTCTCTACTAGCCATCGTTAATACAGCTCTCAGTGATCTCAGCTGTTAATAGAGGAATCTCACTGCTGGTGCACCCAGACAGTCTTTCTGCATCAGAACTACCAGCCCAAATTGGATATGATATCTAGATAACATTGATTTCAGCTTTGCAGTATGTAACAAGACCCTTAATAGACTCTAAATTAGCTGTGTAACTACAGTGAAAAGAGAAGCAGCAACAGGCTATTTGATCCCCAGAACCCTACTGTGCCCTCAGTTTACCTGATTTTGTTGTTCTTTGGAACCCATGTCCCTTGCCTAGCAGGTGCTGCTTAGTTGAGGGCGAGTCTCTCTGTCCTTGATTCACATAACCAGGAATAACAACCCTTTATTACTCCTGCCAGCCAAAGTGACCATTTGGGCAGGCAATCCATCATGCTAGGCAGTGTGGGTGGGCCCATGCAAAGGAGGTGAGCTCCTGATGTCCTTTCCACAGCTCACCACCAGATGTCCGGCTTGAGCTCAGTCTGACTCTGCTCACAGTTTGTTCTGCCTGGAGCAGTGGCTTTGGTTTGCAGCCTGTCACAGACTCCCCTTGGGATAACAAGCCTGGTACATATCAATTTCTTTGTTAAATTGATGAACTTGTATAAGCTTGCAGCATCCAGTGAGCATAACTGCGCACTGCAGGACGGAGGTTCCTAGGGTTGAGTCTGGGACTGGAGATATTGGCTAGTGTCATTTGCTTGCACAATCCAAGTGGCGGCTGGCCAAGAGTGCTCCCTCATGTAGCTGGGAGCAGCTTACATGGCAGAGGCTGTGCGTGAACAGCCCAGGAGTGGGGTTCTCACAGCAGAGCAGGGTCAGGCTGGCTCCCAGAGTCAAGGATTGGGGCGACCTAGCAGATCACCAGTCCGGATAACACCAGGGGAATGTCACAGCCACCTTGTTACATGGCACATAATGCTCCTAGTGGCTTTGTGCTGTCCAAGGGATGGCATGAGAGCTAAGCAGAAGCAGCAGCACTGCTGCAAAGGGACTGGGAGATCCAGCGGCTCGCACACTAAATATCAGTCACCAGCGGGATGCAGTTGGGAAGAGGCTAATATCATCCTGGCCTGTATTAACAGGAGTGTTGTGTGTCAGAAACAGGAGGTAACTGTCCCATTCTGCTTGGCACTGGGGAGGCCTCAGCTGGATGTGGTGTCCAGGGCTGGGTGCTGCACTTTAGGAAAGATGGGGACAAATTTGAGAGAGTCCAGAGGAGAGCACAGAAATGATGAAAGGTTTAGAGAACCTGAACTATGAGGAAAGGTCAAACAAACTGGGCATGTTTAGCCCTGAGAAAAGAGACTGAATGGGGACCCGAGAACAGTCTTCAACTATGTTACGGGCTGTTATACAGAGGATGGGGATCAATTGCTCTCTGTGTCCGCTGAAGGCAGGACAAGTAGCAATGGGCTTAATCTGAAGCAGGGGAGATTAGGGTTGTTATTAGGAAAAACTTTCCAGCTCTAAAGGTAGCTAAGCTCTGGAACATGCGCCCAAGGGAGGCTGTGGAATCCCCGTCACTGGAAGTTTTTAAGAACAGGTGAAGCAAACACCTGTCAGGAATGAGCTAGGTTTACACAGTCCTGCCTCAGCACAAGAGCCTGGACTAAATGACCTCTCGAGGTCCCTTCCAACCCTACGTTTCTGTGACTCTATGCACTAGGAACGTGAAATATTTTTAAATTATCAGGACCAGATAATTTGCATCCAAGAGTTTGAAAAGAATCGGCTGAGTTCATGGGTTCTCTCCTTCCTGTCGTTCCCAGGGAAGCTGGCGATGTGTGAGCGGTGCCAGCGGGACAGGCCGAGCGACACAGGAGAGAGAGCCAGCCTGAGGACAGCCCTGCGGTGGTTGGACACTAAGTGCCACGGACTCTGGGAACGAGACACACCTGCTGGGCTGCTGCCCCTGTCCCGGCTCAACAGCTTAGTAGCTGCTGGTCGGCACTAGGGACCAGCACTCAGAGAAAGTGCCTCTTGTGCTGGGCCCTGGGGCAGCCCTGGGGGCAGGCGTGAGCATTGAGGGTGGGGAGGATGTGCCGGCTGCCGAGGCCGGTAGTGCCTGACTGGGAAATCCCAAAGGTAATAAATGCATTGTGGCAATGGAAGTGCCTTCACGCTGGCAGCCTCTGGGTGTTCTTTAGTGCGCTGCACCCCTAGGAACACAGCCCCCAACACTGGGTTCTGGCTCAGAGCGGCCAGGGGAAACGCATCCAGGAGACACCTTCTGAGGAGCAGGGGAAAGCAATGATAGAGGCACAAAGCCCCCTGGCAGGGCCGGCTTTAGGCCGATTCCCCTGATTCCCTTGAATCGGGCCCTGGGCCTGTGCCTCAGAGGGCCCTGCACCCTAACGCAGAGGGCCTAGTGACGATCCGGGTCTTTAGTGGCACTTCGGCAGCGGGTCCTTCACTCACTCTGGGTCTTTGGCAGCATTTCGGTGGCAGGTCCTTCAATGCCGCAGAAGACCCAGAGCGAGTGAAGGATCCACCGCCGAAGTGCCGCCGAAGACCCGGACCTCCACCGGGTATTCAAATTGGGCCCCGCCCTGTCCCTGGCTCACACCTCTGCCAGGCTTGGGGGACAAGCCCCTTCCCTGGTCCTCTGCCCTTCTCAGTGGGATCATCCAGAGATGGGAAGGCTCTCACCCGCATGTAACCCTTCTGCCAGGCCGAATTGATAGCAGCAAGGGCCGGGTTCAATACATAGGGGTCCCTTCCCTACAACGTAATGCAAAACCAGCTCGAGCCCCCGCCCAGTGACCTGAGAAAATCTTACACACACCCCTGGGTGCCTCGAAGAGGCAATACTTCCCCTCTCGCAAGCACAGAGTCTGGGTGTAGCAGAAAATGTTTAATAACATGAGATAAACAACATAGCATTAAATTGGGAAACACCTCAACTAGAGTTCATAGACCAAACCGTGAGCAAAGACCCACCCCAGAAAATTGGGCCGTGTCCTTTTCCCTGGGCTCTTGAGTCTGGCAACCCCCAAATCACCCCAAGGCTCCAAAGTCCAATACCTGAAATGTCCCTAGAGTCCAGCAACCTAAAGGTCACCCACAGTCCCAAAAGTCCCGCAACCCAAAAGTCTCTGTCCTGGGTCAGTGCAGCCCCAGAGTTCGAGAGTCTATCTGCAGAGGTCCCCCCACCCCAGCCTGGGTAGAAAGGGGCACCTTACGTGATCCGAGGCCAACTGCCCTGCCTCTCCGTGGGGTTCTGCTTCCACCTTCTCCACGAACTGCTCTGCTCTACCAGCCCCTCCACTCTGCTCCTCCAGCTGCTCTGTTCCACCAGCCGTCCCGTGATTCGCTCCAGCCGTCCCCACAAACTGCTCTGCTCCACCAGCTGCTCTGCTCCACCAGCCGTCCCGTGATCCACTCCAGCTGTCCCCACAAACTGCTCGGCTCCGCTCGCTCTGTGGGCCGCTCCACCCGTCCCACAGCTGCTCTGCTCTACCAACCGTCCCGTGATCCGCTCCAGCTGTCCCCACAAACTGCTCTGCTCCGCCAGCTGCTCTGCTCCACCAGCCGTCCCGTGATCCGCTCCAGCTGTCCCCACAAACTGCTCGGCTCTGCTCGCTCTGTGGGCCGCTCCATCCGTCCCACAGCTGCTCTGCTCTACCAGCCATCCCATGATCCGCTCCAGTCGTCCCCACAAACTGCTCTGCTCCGCCAGCTGCTCTGCTCCACCAGCCACTCTGCTCCACCAGCCGTCCCGTGATCCGCTCCAGCCGTCCCCACAAACTGCTCGGTTCCACTCACTCCGTGGCTCCCCAAACTGCTCCACTCCGCTCTGCCAGCTGCTCTGTTCCACAGTATAGCTTCAGGCTCCCCCACTAGCTAGCACAGTACTCAGTGCTCTCAGCTCAGTCATTTCAGCTCTTTAGTGATCTCAGGTCTTAGTAGGGAAGCCCCAGTGCTAGTGCACCATTAGCCCATAGAGAGTTCAGCTCAGTAACCTGTATCTAGATTCTTAAGGGAATCAAAAATCAACTCTGATATTCCACAGAGGAAAGAGGAGTAGGTGGAACTGGTGCTTCTGGCTCACACAAGGAGCCTACACCACCAGGTACAGATACCTATTGTCTGCCTGCCTGCCCAGTGATTTCCCCAGGAATTGAAATTAGAGAGGGTGTTTGAATTTACAGGGGGGGTGTCAGGACCAATGTTTTGTTAGGATGATGCAAATTTAACATAAGAATAATGCAAGTTATACCAAAACGTATAACAGGTCTAGATTTCTAAAAAAAATATAAAATTTAAAAAAATATTTAATTTAAATTGACTTTTGAAAAGTAAGCCTTCATGGGATAAGAAGAAAGTCCTCTCACGGATCAGTAACTGGTTAAAAGATGGGAAACAAAAGGTAGAAATAAATTATCAGTTTTCAGAATGGAGAGAGATAAAGAGTGGTATCCCTGAGGCGTCGGTACTTGGACCATTACTGTTCAACATACACATAAATGATCTGGAAAAATGGGTAAACAGAGATGTGGCAAAATTTGCAGGTGATACAAAACTATTCAAGGTAGTTAAGTCACAGGCAGACTGCGAAGAATTACAAAGGACTCTCACAAAACTGGGTGACTGGGCAACAAAAATGACAGATGAAATTCAGTGTCGATAAATGTAAAGCAATGCACATTGGAAAACACTCTCAACTATACATACAAAATGAAGGATTCTGAATTAGCTGAAAGAGATCTTGGAGTCACTGTGGACAGTTCTCTGAAAACATCCACTCAATGTGCAGCAGCAGGCAATGATTCCCAATATTCTGTTTGCTTTTTTAAAGAGAGCAGGAGCACTTGTGGCACCTTAAAGACTAACACATTCATTTGAGCATAAGCTTTTGTGGGCTACAGTCCACTTCATCGGATGTAGCCCATGAAAGCTTATGCTCAAATAAATTTGTTAGTCTCTAAGGTGCTACAAGGACTCCTGTTCTTTTTGCAGATACTAACACGGCTGCTACTCTGAAACCTTTGCTTTTTAAAGAAAAGGATAGATAATAAGACAGAAAATATCATATTGCCTCTATATAAATCCATGGTACACCCACACCTTGAATACTGTGTGCAGATCTGGTCACTCATCCTAAAAATATATATATTGGAATTGGAAAAGGTACAGAGATGGGCAACTAAAACGATTAGTGGTATGAAACAGGAGGAGAAATTAAAATGACTGGGAATTTTCAGCTTAGAAAAGAGACCACTAAGGGGGATATGACAGAGGTCTATAAAATCTTGACTGATATGAAGAAAGTGAATAAGGAAATTTTATTTAATCCTTCACATAACACAAGAACTAGCAGTCACCCAATGAAATTAATAGGCAGCAGGTTTTATAAAAACAAAAAGAAGTACTTCTTCACACAACATAAAGTCAACCCAGGGAACTCTTTGCCAGGGGATACTGTGAAGACCAAAACTATAACAGAATTAAAAAAAGAACTAGATAAATTCCTGGAGAATAGGTCCAAGAGTGGCTATTAGCCAGGATGGGGAGGGATTCAACACCATGCTTTGAGTGTCCCTAGCCATTTTACCAGAAGCTGGGAATGGGCAACAGGGGATGGATCACTTGATGATTACCTGTTCTGTTCATTCCCTCTGAAGCACCTGGCCTTGACCACTGTCGGAAGACAGGATATTGGGCTATGTGTACTATTAGTCTGACCCAGTATGACCATTCTTATGTAAAAATTAATTATAATAATAAAAATGTTTAGTACAGAAGCTCCCCAACATAATGACCTCTCAAGATAGCAACGATGTGAGATAACAACCTTGGCAAATAATGCATTTTAAAAATCTTGGCCTAGTAGGAAACATTTATGTAAGTTTCCATTCCCAGTCACTAATCTAGCATTCTGGAGCAAAGTCACTAAAATATAGTCCAACAAACAAATGTTTCTTTAACATGCTGTGACAAACTGGGAATGTTCTTAATGTTTTCTCTGAATACTGTGTTGGTGCCTCAGTGTCCCCATGGCAGTTCTTAAGTATCTGGCAGAGCAAAGGGCCAGTGCACCTAAATGCCTGGCACTCTGTCTCCTAGCAACTGATGGCCTGGGCCCCTCCCCTGCAAAGGTGCCAGCTGAAGGTGTTGGAGACAAAGGGATCAGGTGACCTCCTGGCCCGGGAAAGGGGCTGAGCAGAGAGGAGGGGCTGGGAGGGGTTGTTAGTCTGGAGCTGGCTGAGGACAGACGTGGGGGTCTGGCTCACTGCCCCCCAGAATGGACCCGGCTGAGGGGTCCGGTTCACTGTATCTACAAGCTCTGTTTTAGACCCTGTTCCTGTCATCGAATAAACCTCTGTGTTACTGGCTGGCTGAGAGTCACGTCTGACTGCAAAGTGGGGGTGCAGGACCCTGTGGCTTCCCCAGGACCCCGCCTGGGTGGGCTCGCTGTGGGAAGCGCACGGAGGGGCAGAGGATGCTGAATGCTCCAAGGAGAGACCCAGGAGGTGAAGACGTGTGAGTTTCTTGCCCTGAACAAGTCTGCTCCAAGGGAGAGGAGGCTCCCCAGAGACCTGCCTGGCTTTGTGGGGAGCAGTTCCAGAGCATCGCCCGGTGACTCCGTGACAACTGATGGCAGTGGTGGGATGTACTGCACCCCGTGAATGGCGCTGCTTGCAGTAAGTGACTGGGGAGCAGTAAAACAAAGGAGGGATAATGAGGACCAGGCATGCTGAAGGCTCAGAGAGGGACGGTTTCAGGGGGCAGTTAACCTCTGGGAGTGTGTGACCAGCAAGAAGGACTGTTGGAGTAACGGGGTCCCCCTGAAGACTGCAGCGAGCAGTCTCAGGGGCGGAGGAGCTTGCCGCTTGACCCTGGGAGAGAGAAGGATTTTGCAGTAGCAGGGTTCCCCTGGGGATTGCAGGAGCAGTCCCAGGGGCGGAGGAGTCTGCAGCTCGACCCTGGCAAAGAGGTGGTGACCACTAGAAGGGCTGGCACACCAGGGGTTCTTCCTGGAAACCATGGGGGAGCCAAGAGCACACAGGCCTGTGAGTTCAGAGCCACTTGGGAACGGTGAAGTGATGGCCTATCACCATCTCCTTGAGAAGGACATTGTGATCCTGTGCACAAATAGAGGGTTATGCATGGGGACGTTCACCAAGGCCCAGTTAATCGTGCAGTAGGAGGAGGAGGACCGCTCTGAGGAGCAGATTCCTGGCTCAGATTGGGCTGCAGGAGGATCTGGGAGCAGCTGGTGCAGCAGCCAGGCATTCCCGGGAGTCTGGTCCCCAATCAGACGAGGGTCTTCACGATCGGGTTCCCCATCAGGAGATCGGAGACGGATGGGATGGGAGCAGATCCCGAGAGAGCGAGAGGATTGTGAGAGAGAGCAAGAGCCCGAGGAAAAGCTGCAGGAGAAGCAGCAGCAGCGTGGACTGGTGATGGTGGAGCGGAGAGACATAGGGGGCTGCCCAGGGGTCAGTGGGGAAACACGCCTGGGGTGGTGAGATCCTGGGACAGAGGGAACTGTGGTGGTGCAGCCCCAGATGCTGAGGGGCTGTGGGACCTGGGTGAAGGTCCCTGGGTTGAAGCCCCTCGTCCTGCCTATGGCCCAGATCCCTGTGCAGACGCAGGAGGGGTCGGGCTGGCTGGTAGTTCTCCAGGATATTGGCTGGGAGGCCCTGTTGGGGGGTGACTGTCTCTCTTTGGGACAGGATCCAGGCCCCGCTCCTGTAACGGCCGAGGGTTTGAATTCAAATCCAGGGAACCAATTGGCTAGGATGGAAATGGTCTGTGAAAATGCAGATGACCTGGCTGGCAGGGGGGAGGGGCTGCTGAGCTCAGGATACCTGCCTACCTGTAACCAGCCCCCTGGGGCTGAGTGGGAGGGAGAGATGCTCCCCGCGCCCCTGCACACCGGAAAGGGGGCTCACACTGGTTCTGATGCTGGGACCAGAGCAGAGAGCTCGCTGCCTGGCCCCACTGGGACAGCAAGGGCAGCGCTGAGCACGGGGGGAGCTGAGACCCCAGCTGAGTGGGGGGACACCCAGGCAGGGCAGGTCAGCTGCCAGCCAGGTTTGCCTGGTCCAGACGTGCTGCTGGGAAGTGATTACACAGCAGGAAGGGAGCTACCAGGGACAGGGCTCAGGGGGGCTGTGACCCCAGGCCCAGCCAGCGAGAGGGAGTAGGTCCCACTCCCTGCCCCAGCTGCTGAATCCCAGACTGAGCTGCAGAAGGATCCCTCCTTGGAGAAGCTGAAGGAACTTGCTGGCCACAGCGCTGCAGACCCCCTTGGGGAAGGCTGCAGGGACAGAGTCCTGCAGGAGAAGGGATTCCTGTACCGGGAATGGGCTCCCCAAGGGGAAGTAGAACTGGGGGGGAATCGGGAGGCAGCTGGTGGTACCCCAGGAATCCACAGGGTTCTTCCCATTTGAGCTACTGGATGGGAGGAGAGTGAGGGGACCCCTGGACCCGGAAAGGAAGGATTGGGAGGAGAAGGGGAAAACCCCCTGGGGGATCTCTTCCCTGAAGTGGGAGCCAATCTTCCCATCAGGTGTTCCTCATTCAGAGTCACTGGGAAAGCAACCCAGATCCTGGAGAGAGAGGTCAAGGACCTGCTGGCTTTAGATGGGATCCAGCCGTTTTACAGCCCATGCGCCTCACCCGTGGGGCTGATCCCCAAGGGAGACAGGATGATCTGGTTTTGTGGGGGCTATCAGAAGCTTAAAGCCATCACAGTGTCCGATGCCGACCCCATGCCTAGGCCTGGGGAGACTCTAGAGAAGCAAAGGGCGATGGAGAACTTGGCCCTGACAGACACTGATAACATGTGCGTCTTTAGCCAGACCTGGGAGGAACAGGTGTCCCAGGTGAAGAGGGGGCTGGGCTGCCTCAAGGAGGTGGGACTGACGTTAAAAACTGGTAAGTGCAAGGGGGGACGGAGGTGTTGTGTCTGGGCCACAAAGTGGGAAGCGGCTGCCCAAGCCCAGAGCTGGCCAAGACCAAGATGGGGGCTCTTAACCAAGAGAGCCCGAATTGCAGCCCAGAGTTCTGGGAGAAGACCCCGTCCCAGTCTGAACCCCAGGGGTATTGGGGATAGCAAAAGGGTTCAAGCCACATAAACCTTCTCACATGCGGCCTGCGGGTGCCATCAAGCACCCCCGACCTAAGGGAGGGCGTGAGACTGGACTGTCCTGGTGTAACTCACACCGAGGAATGGGAGAGATGCTGGGGCATCCATGGGAATATTGGTGGGTTCGAACTTCCCCAGGTCACTGGCTGGAGTGACCTCGCTCAGTTCGGTCTCGAAGGGGGGAGAGATGTGATGAACTGGGAATGTTCTTAATGTTTTCTCTGAATACTGTGTTGGTGCCTCAATGTCCCCATGTCAGTTCTTAAGTATCTGGCAGAGCAAAGGGCCAGTGCACCTAAATGCCTGGCACTCTGTCTCCTAGCAACTGATGGCCTGGGCCCCCCCTCTGCAAAGGTGCCAGCTGAAGGTGTTGGAGACAAAGGGATCAGGTGACCTCCTGGCCCGGGAAAGGGGCTGAGCAGAGAAGAGGGGCTGGGAGGGGTTGTTAGTCTGGAGCTGGTTGAGTGCAGACGTGGGGGTCTGGCTCACTGCCCCCCAGAATGGACCCAGCCAAGGGGTCCAGTTCGCTGTACCTACAAGATCTGTTTTAGACCCTGTTCCTGTCATCGAATAAACCTCTGTTTTACTGGCTGGCTGAGAGTCACGTCTGACTGCAAAGTGGGGGTGCAGGACCCTGTGGCTTCCCCAGGACCCCGCTGGGGTGGACTCGCTATGGGAAGCGCACGGAGGGGCAGAGGATGCTGAATGCTCCAAGGACAGACCCAGGAGGTGAAGCCGTGTGAGCTTCTTGCCCTACAGACAGTCTGCTCCAAGGGAGAGGAGGCTCCCCAGAGTCCTGACTGGCTTGGTGGGGAGCTGTTCCAGAGCATCGCCCGGGGACTCCGTGACACATGCCCCTCACTTTTCCCTCCACCACACTCCACTCACTGGTGTTGTCTTTGGTCAGTGGAGACTCAGAGTTCAGAGGTGCTTTCACGTGAGTTCACCTTCCAGGTTGGGGGCAAGAAAGCACCTTGCTCGTTCCTCCAGCTGCTCCTGTTCGCTCTGGCCACGGCTGTTCATTTTGCCACCGTTCACTCCACCGCTCTGTTGTCCATGGCCCTGCACAGTCACCTTCTGCTGCCACCTGCCCCTGTGACCTCTGCGAGTTGGTCTCTTGAGGTTCCACCAGCTCTCAATGATCTCAGCTGAGCTCTCAGTGCGGGAACCTTGCTCGCTGCTAGTGCAGTCTGGGCTGTCTCTTCCACAGGAACACCGTCCTCACAGGAACACTGTCCCCACTGCAGGGCTAAGCACGTAGGCCTGATTGTCAGTGATTTCAGCTGCAGTGGTCACTTAACAGAGCAAAAGACTCTCTATGGAGCCTAATCAGCTCTGTCTTTAAACAGTGGAGAGGGACAGGTCCCCACCCCCTCTCTTGATGTCTTCAAATCATCACAGGCTACAGTTCTACTGCCCTTTACTCATACAATAAAAACAACATTTCATTCCCCCACCCCTACCCCCTGCATTCAAGTGATTTGTAACCCAACCCCAGCCAAAATCTATCACTTGGGCAACACAGCTCTGTTTGCTGGATCCCTAGGTAGATTAGGTGTGAATGTAAATACAATCTGGTCCTGAAGCCTTTCCCTCCACCTCATCATTAGCTGTCAGGGAGAGCTCGTTTAGACTTTGCTTACAAATCATCATTTGAAATTATTAGGTTGGCAAACATCACCGAAACGAATGCACTAATACTGTCATGAAAACCACAGCTGTATAAGGACGCTAGTCTATGTTCCTACTTTTCAAATCTATTATACTTTCAGATACATGTATTTTATCATACACCGTATATGCTTTTAAAGTGTGTATTAATGTTTCAATTTCAATTCAAATTTTCAAACAGTCACTAAATTGGCATGTTTCAGAGTAGCAGCCGTGTTAGTCTGTATCCACAAAAAGAACAGGAGTACTTGTGGCACCCTAGAGACTAACAAATGTATTTGAGCATAAGCTTTCGTGGGCCCACTTCATTGGATGCATAGAATGGAACTTAGAGTGAGGAGATATCTATACATGCAGAGAACATGAAAAGGTGGGAGTTTCCCAATCAACTCTAAGAGGCTAATTAATTAAGATATGCCAGCAGGAGAAAAAAAACTTTTGTAGTGATAATCAAGAAGCCCATTTAAGACAGTTTGACAAGATGGTGTGAGGATACTTAACATGGGGAAATAGAGTCAATGTGTGTAATGGCTCAGCCATTCCTAGTCTCTATTGAAGCCTAAATTGATTGTATCTAGTTTGCATATTAATTCAAGTTCAGCAGTTTCTAGTTGCAGTCTGTTTTTTAAGCTTTTCTGTTGCAAAATTGCCACCCTTAAATCTGTTACTGAGTGACCAGACAGGTTGAAGTGTTCTCCGACTGATTTTTGAATGTTATGATTCCTGATGTCAGATTTGTGTCCATTTATCCTTTTGCATAGAGACTGACTGGTTTGGCCAATGTACATGGCAGGGGGGCATTGCTAGCACATGATGGCATATATCACATTGGTAGATGTGCAGGTGAACAAGCCCCTGATGGCATGGCTAATGTGATTGGGTCCTATTATGGTGTCACTTGAATAGATATGTGGACAGAGTTGGCATCGGGCTTTGTTGCAAGGATAGGTTTCTGGGTTAGTGTTTTTGTTGTGTGGTGTGTGGTTGCTGCTGAGTATGTGCTTCAGGTTGGGGGGCTGTCTGTAAGCGAGGACTGGCCTGTCTCTCAAGATCTGGGAGAGTGAAGGATCATCTTTCAGGATAGGTTGTAGATCTTTGATGTTGCGCTGGAGAGGTTTTAGTTGGGAGCTGTAGGTGATTGCTAGTGGCTTTCTGTTATTTTCTTTGTTGGGCCTGTCCTGTAGTAGGTGACTTCTGGGTACTCTTCTGGCTCTGTCAATCTGTTTTTTTCACTTCAGCAGGTGGGTATTGTAGTTTTAAGAATGCTTGATAGAGATCTTGTAGGTGTTAGTCTCTGTCTGAGGGGTCGGAGCAAATGCAGTTGTATCTTAGAGCTTGGCTGTAGACAATGGATCGTGTGGTGTGTCCTGGATGGAAGCTAGAGGCATGTAGGTAAGTATAGTGGTCAGTGGGTTTCCGGTATAGGGTGGTGTTTATGTGTCCATCGCTTATTAGCACAGTAGTGTCTAGGAAGTGGACCGCTTGTGTGGATTGGTCTAGGCTGAGGTTGATGGTGGGATGGAAATTGTTGAAATCATGGTGGAATTCCTCAAGGGCTTCTTTTCCATGGATCCAGATGATGAAGATGTCATCAATGTAGCTGAGGACAAAGTCGCAAAGTTCAGCCACCAGGTTTGGCATGTAGCTAGTTCAAAAAACTGGGGGGGTGTTGGGGAAATTCAAGTGGGGTGTACACCACTCCTGGGGGGGTGTAGGGAAATCACTGTGCCTGCCTGCCTGCCTGCCTTCACGCCTGCCTGCCTGCCTTCACGCCTGCCTTCACGCCTGCCTGCCTGCCTGCCTTCACGCCTGCCTGCCTGCCTGCCTTCACGCCTGCCTGCCTGCCTTCACGCCTGCCTGCCTTCACACCTGCCTTCACACCTGCCTGCCTTCACGCCTGCCTGCCTGCCTTCACGCCTGCCTGCCTGCCTGCCTTCACGCCTGCCTGCCTTCACGCCTGCCTGCCTGCCTGCCTTCACGCCTGCCTGCCTGCCTTCACGCCTGCCTGCCTTCACGCCTGCCTTCACGCCTGCCTGCCTGCCTTCACGCCTGCCTGCCTGCCTGCCTTCACGCCTGCCTGCCTGCCTGCCTTCACTCTTTCCTTCACTGGGTTTTGGAACCCATGTCCCTTGTCTAGCAAGTGCTATTTAGTTGATAGTGTGTCCATTCTTGGCCCCGTACGGTCCCTCGTGGGAACCTCCTTCAGTGCGACAGCCCTTCTTGGGGTTCCACTCTTTCCTGGGGGTTAAGCCCTTCTGCCTCCTGGAATCGTACCTCTCTGAGCCCTCAGCATGCCTGTCTCTCACCGTGGGTCTCCTCAGGGAGTCCCCTCACTCTGGACCCCTGGGGCCTCCACTCCCAGAGGGAATAATGACACCCTGATCTCTAGACCGGAGTGACTCTCAGCCAGCGTAAAACAGGAGGGTTTATTGAGTGTCTGAACCCAGCATAGGAAACTCTCCGGGCCCTTGGGCCTAGCACCCCTCAGCTCAGCACATCCAGGTCTCTCCTGCATCCAGGGGGCCTCTGCCTGCTCTCTCTCTCCAATCCAGAGACTCCTTGCATTCCAGCTGAGTACCCATTATCACCTATCCCCAAGCCCCGTCTCTGTCCTTTGTCTTCTCTCCAGGTAAACAGGGTCACCTGGGCCTCCTCTCCTCTCAAAGCAGCAAAGAATCCTGTGGCACCTTATAGACTAACAGACGTTTTGGAGCATGAGCTTTCGTGGGTGAATACCCACTTCCTCAGATGCATGTAGTGGAAATTTCCAGGGGCAGGTATATATATGCAAGCAAGCTAGAGATAACGAGGTCAGTTCAGTCAGGGAGGATGAGGCCCTGTTCTAGCAGTTGAGGTGTGAAAACCAAGGGAGGAGAAACTGGTTCTGTAGTTGGCAAGCCATTCACAGTCTTTGTTCAATCCTGAGCTGATGGTGTCAAATTTGCAGATGAACTGAAGCTCAGCAGTTTCTCTTTGAAGTCTGGTCCTGAAGTTTTTTTGCTGCAGGATGGCCACCTTAAGGTCTGCTATAGTGTGGCCAGGGAGGTTGAAGTGCTCTCCTACAGGTTTTTGTATATTGCCATTCCTAATGTCTGATTTGTGTCCATTTATCCTTTTCCGTAGCGACTGTCGAGTTTGGCCGATGTACATAGCAGAGGGGCATTGCTGGCATATGATGGCGTATATTACATTGGTGGATGTGCAGGTGAATGAACCAGTGATGGTGTGGCTGATCTGGTTAGGTCCTGTGATGGTGTCGCTGGTGTAGATATGTGGGCAGAGTTGGCATCGAGGTTTGTTGCATGGATTGGTTCCTGAGATAGAGTTATTATGGTGCGGTGTGCAGTTACTGGTGAGAATATGTTTCAGGTTGGCAGGTTGTCTGTGGGCAAGGACTGAACCCAGCACAGCCGTCCTTTGTACCCCTCTGGCTGGAACCATCTGGTCAGGTCACTGGGGTCCTCTCTCCGCAGCCCATTGTCCTCCCACTGGCCAGAACAGACTGATTCCCGAGTTGGGTCTCCGGGTCACCAGGTCACCAGTTGCTGGGGTATCCATTCTCCAGGCCATTGGCTGGGGTCCCAAGTTCCTTCTCCGGTCCTCTGTAACAACAAACTCCCTCTCCCATCACCTCGTTAAACTAGTAACATCCAGGGACACTGAGTCCCACCACTTCTGCATGCAAACCCTTGGAAAAATGAGAAAATCCTCCACTTCGTCACCTCTCTCCCCCCTTTGAGGCTGAATGGAGCAGAGTCACTTAGCCAGTGACCTGGGGAAGTTCAAGGCCCCCGCCCTGTGATAAAGCAGTGGCTATAACATTGGCCCTCCCCCTCACATGGACCACCTCCATGTCGTACCTACAGACAAAAGACTCAGACACACAATTCCCTCCACCCAAAGTTGAAAAAATCCGGTTTCCTGATTGGTTCTCTGGTCAGGTGTTTCAGGTGAAAGAGACATTAACCCTTAGCTATCTGTTTATGACACGCCCCCCAAATTGCAGACAGTGGGGAAGCTCACTGGCGGCAATTTCCTTCTAGAATTTGAAAATAACCAGGTTAATACAACACATGCACCTTTACATATACTACTAAGTATACAACTAACAGACTTTTACATTTTAAGAACACTTTTTAACTACTGGATTCTGGGAAACTCTCACGGCGTCAATTTTTGCCTTAGAAGTCATGATTCCTGTTTTCTTGTGTTGGGGTGCCCTCCGGTGTTTATCTTCTGCACTGCAGGCTCTGTTCCCTCCTGGAGTCTGCCTAGCAACAGTGCTTTTTTCCCTTTCTCTCTCTAGCTAATGTTCAATGAAGGGAAACCAGAAAAACCACTTTATTTGCATGCATATAAGTGCTGGTACTTGCCTCCTAATGGGAGGGCTATTGCATGACAAAAGACCCTTAACAGTTTGGTAATGGCTTCTTGCTTAACATGCAAACCACAAACTGCCAGAGAGCAGAAAAAAAAAATTCTCTCTGGTTCCCTTTTAAAACCAAACTGTTTCTCTCTGCTAAAAAGCCCTTAGCAGAGAAAAGAAAAATATAATATTCCTACTGGCTTCTGGATTCTGTCTAGATCCCACCGCTGCTACACCATATCATAACCTTAGTCCCAGATTTGGACCTTAGCGTCCAAAATATGGGGGTTAGCATGAAAACCTCCAAGCTTAGTTACCAGCTTGGACCTGGTACTTGCTGCCACCACCCAAAAAATTAGAGTGTTTTGGGGCACTCTGGTCCCTCTGAAAAACCTTCCCTGGGGACCCCAAGACCCAAATCCCTTGAGTCTCACAACAAAGGGAAATAATCCTTTTTCCCTTCCCCCCTCCAGGTGCTCCTGGAGAGATACACAGACACAAGCTCTGTGAATCCAAACAGAGGGACTTGCCCTCTCCGTTTCCAATCCTGGAACAAAAGCACTTTCCTCTTCACCCAGAGGAAATGCAAAATCAGGCTAGCAATCCAACACACAGCTCTACCCCCTGATTTCTTCCTCCCACCAATTCCCTGGTGAGTACAGACTTAATTTCCCTGAAGTAAAGAAAACTCCAACAGGTCTTAAAAGAAAGCTTTATATAAAAAAGAAAGAAAAATACATACAAATGTTCTCTCTGTATAAGATGATACAACACAGGGCTAATTGCTTAAAAGAATATTGAATAAACAGCCTTATTCAAAAAGAAGACAAA
Organism: Gopherus evgoodei; assembly: GCF_007399415.2. Taxonomy (NCBI): domain Eukaryota; kingdom Metazoa; phylum Chordata; order Testudines; family Testudinidae; genus Gopherus; species Gopherus evgoodei. The sequence continues at coordinate 368,337,478 of NC_044322.1, forward strand.
TCAAAGCACTCCAGCACTTATATTCATGCAAATACCAAAGAAAAGAAAACCATAGAACTTACTATCTGATCTCTTTGTCCTTACACTTAGAAACAGAAGATTAGAAAACAGAACTACTTCTCCAAAGCTCAGAGACAGCAGGCAGACAGACAAAAGACTCAGACACACAATTCCCTCCACCCAAAGTTGAAAAAATCCGGTTTCCTGATTGGTTCTCTGGTCAGGTGTTTCAGGTGAAAGAGACATTAACCCTTAGCTATCTGTTTATGACAGTACCCCTGGAGGAACAGGCTCCATTTCAGCAGCTTGGCATTAGCTCCTTTCATTTGATGTAGCCACGTCAGGGGTGAATGGTCCGTGTACATGGTGAAGCGCCACCCAAATAGCTATGGCTGCAGTTTTTTGAGGGCCCACACCATGGCCAGGCCTCCCTTCTCGGTGGCCGCATAGTGCTGCTTCCGGGGCAGCAGCTTCTTGCTCAGGTACACAATGGGATGTCTCTCCCCCTTAGTATCAGTTTGCATCAGCACCGCCCCCAGCCCCATGTCTAGGCATTGGTGAACACCAGGAAGGGTTTGTTAAAATCTGGGTTTACCAGCACCAGGCCCTGGATAAGTGCCCCCTTTAGCGCACAGAGAGCCCTCTGGCACTGCTCGGCCCAGACCACCTTGTCTGGCTTCTCCTTCCTACTCAGCTCCGTGAGGGGAGCTGCCAGGGAGCTAAAGTGGGGCACAAACCTCTGGTAGTACCCCACCATCCCAATGAAAGCCTGGACCTGCTTCTTAGTCTGGGGAGCGGGTCAGTACTGGATTGCCTCCACTTTGCCCTGCTCCAGCTTCAGGTGGCCGCCCCACACCTTGTGGCCCAGGTACGACACCTCAACCATCCCCACTTTGCACTTTCCACCTTTACAGTCAGTCCTGCGTGCTGGAGGCGACCCAGCACCCTCTTCACCTGGGACACGTGTTCCTCTCAGGTCTGGCTAAAGACACAGATATCGTCAATATACGCCAGAGCAAAGTCCTCCATCCCCCTCAGTAACTGATCCAGCAGGCGCTGGAAGGTGTCAGGTGACCCCTTGAGGCCGAAAGGCAGGACCAGGAACTTGAAGAGCCCTATTGGGGTGGTGCAGGCAGACTTTGCCCTGGCCTCTGGGTCCAAAGGCACCTGCCAGTAGCTTTTGGTGAGATCCATGGTATTGAGGTACCGGGCACCCCCCAACTTGTCTAGGATCTCTTCCTGTCCGATCTGCCAAACTCACCTTTCATCTGCCCCCCCCACACTGCTGTTCCTGGGCGATCGACACCAGCACCCATCCTGGCCCACACTGGAGCGGCACCTCTGACCTCCCTCCCTGCCCTGAGAGATGGGATTGTTTGCCCAAGCGGTCACTTTTGGCTGGTGTGGGATTCCCAGTCTCCTTGCTATTGAAGCAAGAGTAATAAAAGGTTGTTTTCCCTGTTGTGTGAATCAAGGGCAGCAGAATTGTACTTGGCATTTCCCAGTTGAGGGACACACCCACAGCTAAATATCACTCACTAGACGTGGGACATGGTTCCAGCAGCCCAGAGGTATCAGAGGACAGGGGGTGGGTAGAGTGTAAAAGCTCCTGGACTCACCTGATTCTTTCTGTTCTATGAAATGTAAGCTGGTTTCGATTCAATTGAGAGTCTTGTTACATACTGCAGAGCTGAAATTGTTCATGTTTCAGTATTAGGTCTGGTTTTGGGATCCTGTCTCTGCTGCAAGGTACTGCACAGTGTGTGCTAGCAGTGAGGTTCCCCACTAACAACAGAGCTCACTCTCCGCTGTGTTGAGTAGGAGGCTCTTAAACTGTTAGGGGGGGAGGTGTGGTGAGTGGCCAGTGTGGCTGGTGGAGCAGTACTGCTGGCAGGGTGCCTGGTGGAGAGTGGGTGATGAGCGAGTGACTGTATAAAGTGCCTCCTCACTCCCACTTCTACCCAGGGTGGGAGGTGAACTCAGCAGATGCACCTCTGGTCTCTAGGTTTGCACTGTCCAAGGACAGCATTGTGAGTGGGGTGCAGAGATGGGATGGGCACATAAAAGGGACTTTTGGGTTGCTGGACTTAAGAACCTGAGGGGAAAAGGACACTGCTCAACTTAATTGAGGGGAGGATCTTTTGATCATGATTTATATTACAATGGAAATTGAAACTGTGGCAGCAACTGTCACCTTTTGATGGGACAATAAAATGGTGACATTGTTATAAATATGAAGGGAAGGGTAACAACAGTATGCAGTAACATAAAATCCCTCCTGGCCAGAGGTACAGAGTCACTTTACCTCTAAGGGGCTCAGAAGCTCAAATAACTTGGTTGGCATCTGCCCAAAAGGACCAATGAGGAAAGAAGATACTTTCAAATCTGGAGGGAGGGAGAAAGCTTTTCTTTGTGCTCTCTTTGTTTGTACCCTCTCTGGAGAAAGGGAGAGACCAAGCAGGTAAACCATCGCTTGAAAAGATACCTGAAATGTTACATGTAAAATTACAGAAATTGTAAGTAAAAGCAAGCGAATGCATTAGATTATCTTTTGTTTTAGCTTGTGAATTTTCCCTTTGCTAAGAGGAAGTTTTATTTCCGTTTTTTGTAACTTTGAAGCTGAGCCTAAAGGGGGATCTTCTGTGTTTTAAATCTTTTTATTTACCCTGTAAAGTTACCTTCCATTCTGATTTTTCAGGTGTGATTCTTTTTTTTTTAAATAAAATTCTTCTTTTAAGAACCTGTTTGATTTTCAGTGTCCTCAAAACCCAGTGGTTTGGTCTGTGCTCATTTTGTTACCAGTTGATTGGTATATTTTTCTCAAGTCTCCCAATGAAAGGGGGTGAAAGGGCTTGGAGGAATATTTTGGGGAAATGGGGACTCCAAGTGGCCCTTTTTCCTGGAGTTTTGTCAAAATCACTTGGTGGTGGCGGCAGTACCGTCCAAGGACAAGGAAAGGATTTGTGCCTTGTCCTTTCCTGGTAGAAATAAACTTAGGAGGTCTTTCATGTGAGTCCTCACATCTGTACCCCCGAGTTCAGAGTGGAGAGGGAACCCTGACACACACTAATACGGTCTATGCAGGAGAGCTCTGTGCCTCGCCTTTCAGTCTGTATTCCTACCTATGTGGTGCGGGTATTGAGTGGGATAGGGAGATGCTGGATCCCTGAGGGATGCTATGGACGGGTGAGTGGTCTTGGAGTGGAGGAGCTGCGCTGATCACAAGTTATAGATTCATAGTGTTTTAGGCCAAAAGAGACCTCTGGATCATCTAGTCCCTTCTGTGTATCACAAGGCACTAACCACCCATCCTGCACACGACATGTCTAACACCCACAACTAGCCCAAAGTAGAACTGCCTTCTGGAAACTATCCTATTGTGGGCCTCAGGGGGAGAATCAGAGGGACCCAGGTCCCCCAATACCCAAGGCCCTGCAATCCAGGGAACTGGTTAAGTAACACAGGCCCAGGTGATGCGAGCAAGTGAGCTGCACCTGACCCTGCAGAGGAAGGCAAAAAAGCCCGAAGGTCCAAGCCAATCTGATCTGGGGAAAAATTGGTCCCTGACCCTGAGCATGTGAGCAAGGCCCACCAATCAAACACTGAGGCCTGGTCTACTGTACAGAGTTTTGGGGCAATAGGCAGCTTTTGATGGCAAAGCCGTGGGGGTGCACACACTGCAATGCCACTTCTGGTGACAAAACTCTTCAGTTTTCTTTGACAAAGTGCCAATGTAGACACTGCACTTGATTTCATCACTTTAATTGTTTCCCGGAAGGTGTCCCACAATGTCCATCCTGATCCCTCTGGTCACCAGTTCCAACTCCACTGCCCTGAAACCAGGTAAACAATCATCTGCCTCTCCCCCTTTAATGTCCCTGGAATTTTTGAAATTCCACTTCCTGTTTGCTTGGCCTGGAGAGCTCACGTCACATCTTCCCAGCTGACCATGGTGGCTCCAAGCAGCAGATGATCTGGATCTGCTCAGTATTTGGGGAGACGAGGCTATGCAGTTCCAGTTGTGCTCCAGCCATAGGAATTTCAGTGCTGAGATGGAGAAAGGAGGACATGTTCCATGAGCTGCTGCAATACTCAGATGCAGAAAAGTCAGAACACATGGCACAGAGGGCAATCAAAAGGCAGGACAGAAAAGAAAATAAGGCCTTCATTAAGGATACTACTGAGTATGATTAAAGTTATGGGGGGGCAAACTGAGATCTTGAAGTCCCTCGGAACGCTCCAAGCTGAGCAAGTGTGTGTCCATCTTCCCCTTTATCACATACACCCCTCTTTCCCATGCCCTCATCAAACTCAGCCCATGCATATCTTTCCTGGAGTTCTCACTGTCTCGTTCACTTCACCCCCACAGATACTTTTCCAAATGATACGAACATAAGACCATAAGAATGGCCAGACTGGGACAGACCAAATGTCTATCTAGCCCAGTATCCTGTCTTCTGACGGTGGCCAATGTCAGGTGCCTCAGAGAGAATGAACAGAACAGGGAATCATCAAGTGATCCATCCCCTGTTGCTCATTACCAGATAATGGCAAACAGAGGCTAGGGACACCATCCCTGACCATCCTGGATAACAGCCATTGATGGACCTATCTTCCACGGATTTATCAAGTGTTTTTCTGAACCCTGTTATGGTCTTGACTTTCACAACATCCTCTAGCAAGGAGTTCCACAGGTTGACTATAATATGTGAAAAAATACTTCCTTTTTTTGTTTTAAACCTGCTGCCTATCAATTTCATTTGGTGACCACCCTAGTGCTTGTGTTATCAGAATGAGTAAATAACACTTCTTTATTTGCTTTCTCCATAACAGTCATGATTTTATAGCCCTCAACCATATGCCTCCTTAGTTGTCTCTTTTCCAAACTGAAAAGTCCTAGTCTTATTAATCTCGCCTCATACATAAGCTGTTCCATACCCCTAATCATTTTTGTTGCTCTTTTCTGAACCTTTTCCGATTCCAAGCCCGGTGCTCCAGAGGGTGTTCCCAGCTTGTATGGATGCCCATTGCCAGATGAGTGTGGGTGCGCTCTGCCCACAGAGGGAGTGTATTGTGCACATACAGTACTGATTTTCTTATATCTCTTTTTGATCATTAACAAAACTTTTGCTGGCAGAACACTGCAGTGTAGACAAGGCCTGAGAAAGAATTTTCACAACCACCCCAGAGCACTGGCCACGCATAGTCACTGCCCTATCTCCAGCCATTGTGATCTCTAGGGACGAGGAACAAAGAATGTCAGCCATAGTTACAGGATGGGGAACTCTCTCCTGGGAAGCAGTGTGACGTTATTGATATAAATTGAGACCATATAGAACATGGTTGCAACCAAGGTCCTGTAGTGGCATCAAATCTTATGTAAAGGGGGTCATATAAGGTGTCTAAGACCAGGTTATGAGTTACTGATTATGATTATGCTGTCTGTATGTCTGTATCATTTTGTAGTTGAAGTTATGAATATTGGCTCTATACTGTCTATATTTCAAACTTGTGCTGTGTTAGTGGGAAAGATCCCAGACAAGTGGGTGTTAGCTCTGCTTAGCCTGCTTGATGGCCCATTAAGGACCATCAGCTACACAATTGACCCATTGAGAGGAGGTAGATATGCCCTGTAACTCAACAGGGTGTGCAGAAACTGGCTCATGTGACTGCAAACTCCATTTTGCTGTAATTTTCCACAGTAAGAACAAAGAAGTGTTCTTCTTCGAGTGATTGCTCATATGCATTCCAGTTAGGTGTGTACGCGCAGCCTGCACGTTCCTCGGAGAAGCTTTTTACCCTAGCAACCCAGACGGGTCGGCTGGACGCCCCCTGGAGTGGCGCCGCTATGGCGCCCCATATATATCCCAGCCGACCCGGCCACCCTCCAGTTCCTTCTTAACACCCGTGTCGGTCGTTGGAACTGTGGAGCGCGGCTTCGCTGACCTCCACACTCCCTAGCAGCTCATTTTGCTACTGTTGTATATAGTAATTATAGTTGTTATTGTACATATATAGATATATAGTTCTTAGTTAGTAAGTTATATAGTGTGTTAGTTTAGTTAGTAGTGGTAGCGAGGGGATCGGGGTACCCCCCTCCTCCCCCCACACCGGGAGCCGGAGCCCATGCCCGGCTCATCGGGCTTCAAGCAGTGCTCGGCTTGTCACAAGCCCATGCCCGTGGGAGACCCCCACGACTCCTGCTTGAAGTGCCTAGGGGAGTCGCACTTATCAGCCAAGTGCGCAATCTGTAAGTCCTTCAAGCCGAGGACCAAGAAGGAGCGGGACATTAGACTGCGACAGCTCCTCATGGAAGCGGCCCTGACACCCTTGCCCTCGGCACCGAGCACAAGTCAGCCGGTGAGCAAGAGCACCGCCACACCGAGTGCCACCACCAAGAAGCCGGCACCGAAACCGGCCCAGAGCCGCTCCCTCTCCCCGAGGCCAAAGGCTGCAAAGGCACAGATCATCTCGCCTTCAGCCATCCCGCAGTCAGACCCTGCGCAGAAGGTGGATCGCCCAGCACCGATACCTGCCGCGGCACCGCCGAAGCCGGTACCGTTGACTCCGACCCCTCGCGGGCCATCGAGTCCAGCACCTGGCAGCTCCCCAGTACACACCGTGGTGGAGCTCGCCTCTCCCTCTACCCCGGAAATATTCGCAGCGGCGAGGGAGCTAATTGCGATCACCGAGGCACCGATGCCCTTACCCCCGGCACCGCCGGTGCGGGTTCTCTGCTCTGTGGGCAAACCGACCCTGACCAGACCAGCTTCGGTCAGTGTAACAGGCCGGCACCGCTCCAGATCGCGGTCCCGTGGACGCTCCACATCAAGGCGCCACTCAGGCTCAAGGCATCGATCACGATCCCGGCACCGATCGCCTCGGCACCGCTCGGACTCCTGGCACCAGTCAAGCTCCCGGCACCGATCACCCCGGCACCGCTCAGACTCCCGGCACCGGTCGCCTCGGCACCGCTCAGACTCCCGGCACCGGTCGAGCTCCCGGCACCGATCACCCCGGTACTGCTCACGCTCTCGGCACCGGTCGGGCTCCCGGCGCCAGTCTACTTCCTGAGGGTCAACTTGGTACTCCTGACACCGCTCCAGCTCTCGGCACCGAGGTGGGCGCCGCACCTCCAGGAGCAGATCTAGGCAACAGCGCTCGCGATCCCGGTCGACCTCCCGGCACCGAGCCAGTCGCAGGTCCCGGTCTCGATCCCAGCACCGATGCCAGCACCGGTCACCGTTGTCCAGAGGCGTAAGGTCGGTCGGTACCGCGGCACCGACTTTTGCAGCACCACCGTGGCCATCAAGGGGCACGTCGGCATCCTCCCAGGCGGGCAGTTACTATGGGGACCAGGACCCCGAGGCCCCTCTGGGTGTGTTCCAAGACCCCCGACCACAGGACTCGGGTGCCCAACAGTGGGGTTTTTGGACACCCTGGGCTTACCATCAGGCCCAGGGCGCCCCCGTGCCTCAGATACGTCCCACCGCCTCAGAGCATCGGGTACCAGAAGCCACTGTTTCCCGCCCCCCCGGTGGTTGAGTCGGACAGACAGTCGCCCATGCACTCCCCGGGACAACAGGAGCAGGAACCAGGTCAAGAGCAAGAGGCCGTACAGGAGACCCTTATCCCCGGGGTATCCTCCTCCTCTTCCTCACCAGATGAGGCAGTGGCCGGGTCATCGGCATCGGGGCCTCCACCCATAGACCTCAAGGCCCACCAGGACCTCCTCTGTCGAGTGGCTCTTAATATCAACCTCCCGGTCGAGGAGGTCGCAGAGGTGGAGGACCCGGTAGTGAGCATCCTCTCGGCCGATGCTCCTACCCGAGTAGCCCTTCCGTTCATAAGGACCATTCAGTCCACTGCCGAGAACCTATGGCAATCACCAGCCTCCATCCCGACGACAGCTAAGGGGGTGGAGAGGAAGTACATGGTACCCTCTCGGGGGTACGAGTACCTGTATGTCCACCCTCCTCCCTCCTCCCTAGTGGCCCAGTCGGTTAATGACAGGGAACGGCATGGCCAGCAGGCACCGGCCCCCAAGTCCAAGGAGGCAAAACGGATGGACCTCATGGGTCGCAAGGTATACTCGGCGGGGGCTTTGCAACTCCGGGTGGCCAACCAGCAGGCCCTACTGGGATGCTATAACCACAACATCTGGACGGAGGTGGGAAAGTTCGCCGAACTGCTTCCCCAGGACTCATGCTTGGAATTTAACGCGTTCCTGGAGGAGGGTAAAAAGGTGGCCAGGACCTCCCTCCAGGCCTCCCTCGACGCGGCTGACTCGGCAGCCAGAACCCTGGCGTCCGGGATAACCATGAGGCGCATCTCATGGCTTCAAGCCTCCACACTACCCCCGGAACTGCAGTATACAATTCAGGACCTACCCTTTGATGGGAAAGGGTTGTTCTCAGAGAAGACGGACTCCAAATTACAAAATTTAAAGGACAACCGAGTCATCATTCGCTCGCTGGGGATGCATACCCCTTCCACCCAGCGTAGACCCTTCAGGCCCCAAGCACGGCGCCCATACTTCCCACCCCGTCAGAGGCAGGACCTCAATAGACGGCGTGGCCAGGGGGGACGCAAACGCCAACCCAACTCCCAGGGAGGCCAGAACCAAGGGCCTTCCAAACCACAGCCGGGCCCCAAGTCCGGCTTTTGATGGTGCGCCCGGGGATGACTTACCAGTCTCAACACAGGATCCTTCCCCTACCTTCTCCAACCGCCTCTCCTACTTCCTCCCGGCGTGGTCCCGATTAACGTCAGACCGTTGGGTGCTACGCACAGTGAAGCAGGGTTACCATCTGCAATTTGCTTCCTCTCCTCCTTCCCGTCCCCCTTCCTGGTCCCTCTTCAGGGACCCCTCTCACGAGCAAACCCTCCTGCAGGAGGTTCGTTCCCTCCTGGCGGCGGGGGCTAAGAGGAAGTACCTCTAGCCGAGAGAGGCAAGGGATTCTACTCCCGATATTTTCTGATTCCAAAATCCAAGGGAGGTCTCAGGCCCATCCTAGTCCTAAGGGGCCTCAACAAATGGATGCTCAAGTTGAAGTTCCGCATGATCTCCCTGGGAACCATTATCCCATCCCTGGATCCTGGAGACTGGTACGCCGCCCTCGACATGAAGGACGCGTACTTCCATATCGCCATCTTTCCACCACACAGGAAGTACCTCCACTTCACGGTCAGACACCAGCACTTCCAGTTCGCAGTTCTGCCCTTCGGCCTCTCGACAGCCCCGAGGGTGTTCACCAAGTGCATGGCTGTCGTGGCTGCCCACCTCCGTCGGCGGAAAATCCACGTCTTCCCGTACCTCGACGACTGACTGAAAGGGTCCTCCCAGTCTCAGGTGCGACGGCATGTCAAGGCCGTTACGGACCTCTTTTCACAGCTGGGCCTGCTTATCAATGCCGAGAAGTCCAGCCTGATACCCACACAGAGGTTGGACTTCATAGGCGCGACCCTGGACTCAGTTCAAGCTAGGGCCTTCTTACCTCAACCTCGCTTCCAGGCGATCGGGGTGATCATCCGCAGATTGCAAGCCTCCCCACTCACCTCGGCTCGAACCTGCCTCACACTGCTCGGCCATATGGCCGCTTGCACTTACGTGACAAAGCATGCCAAACTCAGAATGAGGCCCCTCCAAACGTGGCTTCACTCAGTATTCCGACCGAGCAGGGACCAACCAGATGTATTGGTGACGATCCCCACCGACCCTCTCCGCTCCCTCGACTGGTGGCTGACCCCATTTCTAGTATGTGCGGGCATGCCGTTCCATTCAAAGCAACCATCGGTAACTCTAGCAACCGATGCGTCATCCCTGGGGTGGGGAGCCCACTTAGGGGACCTGCGCACCCAGGGCCTCTGGTCGCCCCAGGAGCTGTCACTCCACATAAATGTCCGGGAACTACGGGCAGTCTGCCTCCTCTGCCAGGCGTTTCAATGACACCTACAAGGCCGCTGTGTTTCCGTACTCACGGACAACACAACGGCCATGTATTATATCAACAAGCAGGGGGGGACCCGTTCGTCTCCCCTATGTCAGGAGGCCATTCGACTCTGGGACTTCTGTATAGCCCAGTCAATAGACCTGGTGGCATCCTTCCTCCCAGGGGTTGAGAACACGCTGGCGGACAGCCTCAGCAGATCCTTCCTCTGCCACGAATGGTCGATCAGACTGGATATCATCCATTCCATCTTCCAACCAGGTCCAACAGGAAGTGCCAGGAGTTTTGCTCCTTCCAAGGTCTCTCTCCGGGGTCGATCTCAGATGCATTTCTCCTGCCGTGGACCCTCCTGTATGCCTTCCCTCCATTCCCTCTGGTGCACAAGGTCCTGTTGAAGCTGCGCAGGGACAAAGCGCATCTGATCTTGATCGCACCTGCATGGCCCAGACAGCACTGGTTCAGCACCTTGCTGAACCTATCTGTGGACCACCCGATTCCCCTTCCTCTCCACCCAGACCTGATTACCCAGGATCACGGCGCGCTTCGTCACCCAGACCTACGAGTGCTACACCTCACGGCGTGGCTCCTGCATGGCTGAGCACAGTGGAGCTCAGTTGCTCCGCACCGGTCCAGCATATACTCCTTAACAGCAGGAAGCCCTCCACTTGCTCAACGTACAGGGCCAAGTGGAAGCGTTTCTCTTGCTGGTGCGCTTCTCAAGGGGTGAACCCTACACAGACTCCGATGTCCACGGTCCTGGACTACCTCTGGTACCTTAAGCAGCAGGGCCTGGCAACTGCCTCCTTAAAGGTACACTTAGCGGCCATATCCGCCTTCCGGCCAGGGGAAGGGGGTCGCTCCGTATTCTCCCATCCCTTAGTCTCCAGATTTCTTAAAGGCCTGGAACGTCTATACCCCACAGTACGCCGCCCTGCCCCTACCTGGGACCTTAACTTGGTTCTGAACAGACTCACGCTTCCACCATTTGAGCCACTGGCAACTTGCTCGCTCACGTACCTGTCATGGAAGATGGCATTCCTGGTGGCCATTACATCGGCCAGGCGGGTCTCCGAGCTGAGAGCTCTCACAGTGGACCCGCCCTACACCGTTTTCCATAAAGACAAGGTACACCTGCGGCCCCACCCGGCGTTCCTCCCTAAGGTGGTTTCCACCTTCCACACCAAACAGGACATCTTCCTCCCCGTCTTCTTCTCGAGACCACACGTTTCTCAGCGGGAGCAACAGCTACACTCCTTAGATGTACGTAGAGCGCTGGCTTTCTACATCGAGAGAACAAAGCCATTTCGGAAGTCCCCTCAGCTGTTTGTGGCGATTGCGGAACGAATGAGAGGGCAGCCTATATCCTCGCAGAGGATTTCCTCCTGGGTGACTGCATGCATTCGCACATGCTACGACTTAGCTCGTGTCCCCTCTGGCCACCTCATAGCACATTCCACGAGGGCTCAGGCGACGTCGGCGGCCTTCCTTGCGCACGTGCCTATGCAGGAGATATGCCGTGCAGCGACCTGGTCGTCGGTCCACACATTCACCGCACACTATGCGCTGGTCAGACAATCAAGAGAGGATGTGGCCTTCGGCGTAGCAGTCTTAAATACCGCCACATCGCGCTCCGACCCCACCGCCTAGGTAAGGCTTGGGAATCACCTAACTGGAATGGATATGAGCAATCACTCGAAGAAGAAAAGACGGTTACTCACCTTTGTAACTGTTGTTCTTCGAGATGTGTTGCTCATATCCATTCCACACCTGCCCTCCTTCCCCACTGTCGGAGTAGCCGGCAAGAAGGAACTGAGGGGTGGCCGGGTCGGCTGGGATATATATGGGGCGCCATAGCGGCGCCACTCCAGGGGGCGCCCAGCCGACCCGTCTGGGTTGCTAGGGTAAAAGTTTCTCCGACGAACGTGCATGCGGCGCGTACACACCTAACTGGAATGGATATGAGCAACACATCTCGAAGAACAACAGTTACAAAGGTGAGTAACCGTCTTTTCTTACACCTGGAAGTGCCTATATAAGGCTGATGCCTCATCTCCATCTTGTCTTCAATCCTGCTTCTTACCTCTGGAGGGACTTTGCTACAAACAGAAGCTCTGCACAAAGGACTGAATGACCCATCCCAGCGGGGGATGTTCTCCAGAGACTTGATTTGAACCTGCAGTTTACTCCATCACTGCCACAAGCCTGAACTAAGAACTTTGCCATTACTGTATGGAATTGATTCCATTTAACCAATTCTAGCTCTCATCTCTATTTTTTTCCCTTTATGAATAAACCTTTAGATTTAGATTCTAAAGGATTGGCAACAGCGTGATTTGTGGGTAAGATCTAATGTGTATATTGACCTGGGTCTGGGTCTTGGCCCTTTGGGATCGAGAGAACCTTTTTCTTTTACTGGGGTGTTGGTTTTAATAACCATTCATCCCCAGGACGGGTGGCACTGGTGGTGACACTGGGAGACTGGAGTGTCTAAGGAAATTGCTTGTGTGACTTGTGGTTAGCCAGTGGGGTGAAACTGAAGTCATTTTTGTCTGGCTGGTTTGGTTTGCCTTAGAGGTGGAAAAACCCCAGCCTAGGGCTGTGACTGCCCTGTTTGAGCAATTGGTCCTAAATTGGCACTCTCAGTTGGGTCCCGCCAGAACCACATCGTCACAAGCAGTGACTCTAATAGAGATTTGGGGGTCATGGGTGATAATCAGCTTAACATGAGCTCCCAGTGTCATGCAGTGGCCAAAAGGCCTATTCCAATCCTGGGGTGTATAAACAGGGAGATCTGAAGCAGGAGTAGAGAGGTTATTTTACCTCTGTATTTGGCCCTGGTGTGATGCTGCTGGAATCCTGGGTTCAGTTCTGATGTTCGCAATAAAGGAGGATGTTGAAGAATTGGAGAAGGTTCAGAGAAGAGACACTAGAAAGATTAAAGGATTAGAAAAGCTGCCATAGATTGATAGACCTCTGGGAGTTTTAGCTATTTCATTTATCAAAGAGAAAGTTAATGAGCTGACTTGATTACAGTCTCTAAATATCTTATATGGAACAAATGTTTAACAATGGGATTATCAATTTAGCACGAGAGCAGATGAACATGATCCAATGGTTGTCAGGCCACTGGTGGAGGATGATATGTCTTTGTCACAGGGAGGACACTAGCTGCCAGGTTTCTTCTAGAAACAGGCAGTGCTCCACCCCTACTCCCAGCGAACCCAACACAGTGGTGAAGAATCCACTGTGATGGGATCCCCGGGGTACAACCTGGAACTAGGGTACTGCTGTGCCCCTTAGCTCTCCAGCCAGAGCTGCTTCTCACAATGCTTTGCTAGTGACAAGCAATATACCCCTCCAGGTGATGTTATCACTGAACCCAACAGCAGGTGGAGTCCCACCCACAGCTAGATTGTGTGAATGCTCCCTGAGCCACTCACAAATCACACAGAGAAGGGCACCAGCAAATATCATGAGCCACCAGCTTTGCGCCTCTGGAATATTCCATATTTCCCTGGTCAGAAGCCTGCTGGTGGACCTGTATCTGCCAAGCCATGGCAGGGGGCTGGCAGACCCTGCAGCTGTCCAGCCATAGCGGGGGCCTGGCTGACCCTGCAGCTGTCCAGCCATAGGGAAGGGCTGGTGGACCCTGCAGTTATTCAGCCACCACAAAGAGCAGGGGACCCCCGCAGCTTCCAAGATGAAATGGGCATTTGGGACTCCCCGCAGATACCAACTGCACAGGGGGTAAGGGGACCTTGCAGCAGCCCAGCCCCACGAGCACAGGGATCCTGGAGCTCCCAGGCACCACAGCGGTGGGGGACCCAGGAGCCCCAGCAGCAGTAGGGTGCTGAACCCACCTACCCCTCTTGCCAGCGATATTTTTAGTGAAGTTAGGGACAGGTCATGGGCTTCTGTGAATTTTTGTTTACTGCCTGTGACCTGGCCATGACTTTTACTAAAAAAATCTGTGATAAAATTTAGCTTAATTATAAGTGGCAGGCAACAAAGGTCAGAGATAGTTACCAAAGAAAATAAAATGTAAGCACACAGTTTATATCTTACAGCTTTACTAGGCAGTATTTGTATCAAGCAAGGTTTCTCTCCCCACTGGATGTTGCAGGTAGGTTATAGATTTTAATACACTGGCTTCTCCTTTAAGCCTGGGATCAGTCTCCTCAGCTCAAGTCTGTGTCTTCCCAGTGATCTTGTTGCTTCCAGTGTAGGTGGGGGAGGAGAAAGGCAAATGCATGATGATGCTGTCCCCTATTTTATATCCTGAGTCCATGTGCCTAGAAAACACGAGCCCAGACATGTCCTGGTGGGATTCGCTGTGTCATGGAGCTGAGCAATCCCCTGTTGTGTGATGCTTGCACAGCCCTCTTACAGCATTGTAAGAGCCCTTGTATATGTAGATTGCCACGTACTTTTAGGGGCGAAAGAAAAATGCAGACCTGTTATTTACCAGGCTGCACGTGGCAATAGACTGTATAGGTAAGGGATGCAAGGAGGGTCTGGGTCACGATGCAAACTGCAGGCACGCACACAACTAAAATTAATTAATTTAAAGTTTTATTGGGGATAGTTACAAGGGGTAGGGGAGCAGCATATGATTAGCTAATAGGGTTAATGGAACTTAAAACATACAATGGCTAAAGTATTTACTATTAAACAATATTTATAAACAAAGATGCAGTAAACAATATTTATAAACACAGATGCAGCATTTAGTAATAACCAATACTTACGAATACAAACGACCTTCAAACGTAGAAACTCTACTTAAAACACATGAGCTGAGAGAGGCTTCGAGGTGATCAGGCTCGGTTACGGGTGTGTACAAGGTACACAGGATTCGTTTTTCTTTCTCCTCTTCTGCCTGCACATGGCAGACCAGCCTAAAGTACCCACTATGACATCATAGAAGTGTCATAGGGGACGGGGCCCCAAAACTGTGTTTGTTCGTTTCTGATTGGTACAAGCAAAGTTTACACCAAGTAAGGGAGCAGGTGCCTAAAAGTCTGGCTTCGCCCCCAAAAGGTGAGGAAATGCATATAGTTTAGAATGCCTTTTACACTGAATGACAAAAGAAGAGGCCAGGGCAATACCGGTATGGGCAAGTTTTTAGGATGCAGACAGGAACTTATCTTAACAGTATACAACACTCCCGCTGATTACTGGTAGCTTAACACCCTCCTGGGAAGGGATCGCCACCCTTGTTGTCATTGGGGAACCAGTAGTAGTGACTCAAACTTACAACATATTTCAGTGACAGCCATACAGCAAAATCTCATACCTTCACACACACTAACGATATACGTCTTTGGACAGAACGATGGGATTCAGCAGACCATGACCTTTCATGTGATATCTTCCATGGCATGATCTGTATGAAATATGAGCATTGTGCAGCAGGAATCATCGCTGTAAAGGGGAAAGTAATTGAGGAGTGTGACATATATGTTTATCTGGGTCAGCAGCTGTACAGAGACAACTCATTTGAAGGGGAATGCAGTAGGAGGAGAAAGGTAGGGTAGAGATGTTTCAACAAAATAAAGATGTCTCTAATAGATGATGAACTGCCCATGAAGAAAAGAAAGAACTGTTTAACTCCACTGTTCTGCCAGCAATTATATATGGAGTGGAAAGCTGGTGAATGACAAAGCAGAGGAAAAAAATTGCTGTCACCCAGAGAGTAATGGAAAGGCGAATGTGTAAGATCTCTCTCCATGATCATATACTGAATGATGAGAGCAGAAGGCATACAGGGGTGAATGATATAGTGCAGGTGATGTACAACGTAAAACAAAGATGGCTGGATCACGTAGTTCACAGGTAAGACAATAGGTGGACAACCTGCTTCAGTGACTGGATCCCCGGAGACCACAAGTAACCGCTTGGCAGACCAAAAACAAGCTGGGCCAGAAAAAGAAAGAACGTGATTTTGTTCCAGGAAGAAGGACTGCTAAGCAGAGATGGGGTCTAGTGATCAAGGAAGCAAAAGAGCATATTTGGATACAGACTGGCTCACCTAATGAGAAGGGTTTAAACTGCTTTGATGGGGGCAGATGAAAAAAGCCCACAGGTAAGCCCAAGACATGGAGACTTCAGATAAAGGTTGGAATCGGGGGGGGGGGAGAATGGGCCATTATAGCAGAGATAAGGAGAGAAGAGAGAGAACATGGGGGGAAATCCAATCAGTATTTTAGATCTCTGTATACAAGTGCGAGAAGTATGGGTAATAAGAAGGAAGAACTTAAAATGCTAGTTAATAAACACAACTCTGAGATAGTTGGCATCACAGAGACTTGGTGGGACAATACGCATGACTGGAATATTATATAGAAGGGTTCAGCTTGCTCAGGAAGGACAGGCAGGGAAAAAGGGAGGAGGTGTTGCCTTATATATTAAAAAATGTGTACGCTTGGACTGAGATTTATATGGAAATAGGAGATAGACTGGTTGAAAGTCTCTGAGTAAGGATAAAAGGGGTAAAAAACAAGGGTGATGCCATAGTAGGGATCTACTCCAGACCACCTAACCAGGAAGAAGAGGTGGATGAGGATCATCCAAAGTACGGGACTTAGTGATGATAGGGGACTTCAACTACCCAGACATCTGTTGGGAAAACAATACAGCAGAGCACAGATTACCCAAGCTCTTGGAATATATTGGAGACAACTTTTTAATTCAGAAGGTGGAGAAAGCTACTAGAGGAGAGGCTGTTCTAGTTTTTGACAAATAGGAAGGAACTGGTTGAGAATTTTAAAGTGGAAGGAAGCTTATGTGAAAGTGATCATGAAATGGTAGAGTTCATGATTTAAGGAATTGTAGGAGGGAAAACAGCACAATAAAGACAATGGATTTCATGAAGGCAGACTTTAGCGAAATCAGAGAGTTCTTAGGTTAGAGCCCATGGGAAGCAAGTGTAAGAGGAAAAACGGATCAAAAAAGTTGGCAGTTTTTCAAAGAGACATTATTAAGAGCACAAGAACAAATTATCCCACTGCGTAGGAAAGACAGGAAATATGGCAAGAGACCACCCTGGCTTCACCAGGAGCTATTCAGTGATCTGAAATTCAAAAAAGAGGCCTACAAAAAGTGGAAACTAGGTCAAATTACAAACAACACAAGTATGAAAGGGAAAAATTAGAAAAGCCAAGGTGCAAAACAAAATTAAACCGCTTAGAGACATAAAGTGTAGCAAGAAAACGTTCTATAAATACTTTAGAAGGAAGAGGAAGACAAAGGCTCATAACTCAATGATGAGGGGGGGAGGAATAATAACAGAAAATGTGGAAAAGGTAGAAGTGTTAAATGACTTTTTTTGTTCAGTTTTCTCTAAAAAGGTTAGTAGCAATTGGACTTCTAACATAGCGAATGCCAGTGAGAAAGAGGGCAGATCAGAGGCTAACATCAGGAAACAAGAAGGTTGACATTACTTAGACAAGTTATGTCTTCATGTCACCTGATGAAATACATCCTAGAACACTGAAGGAGCTGAC
Organism: Gopherus evgoodei; assembly: GCF_007399415.2. Classification (NCBI taxonomy): domain Eukaryota; kingdom Metazoa; phylum Chordata; order Testudines; family Testudinidae; genus Gopherus; species Gopherus evgoodei. The sequence continues at coordinate 368,354,933 of NC_044322.1, forward strand.
TGAGGAGACATCTGAGCCATTAGCGATTATCTCTGAAAAGTCATGGAAGACGTGAGAGATTCCAGAGGGCTGGAAAAGGGCAAATAGAGGCCCCTCTATTGTGATGGGTTGGACACCTTGGGAAGCCACCTGATGTCCTGGGATACCACCGAGTCTCCCTGTTCTGCCGCCATGGGCCCCCTTTAACCTGTCTTGCTGAGCCAGGCTCTTAAACCTCCACTAACACACACACACAGGAAGGGCCACGCCCAGCTGCAGATCAGCTCTGGGCAGACTCAGCTTAAGGGAATTGCTCTAGCACTCAAATGTCCACCTCCCTTGGAGTGCAGACCCAAAGATATATTATGAAATTCACATCCTCCCTCAATGTGGAGTGAGGGGTGCAAACTTCTCTCCTCCTCATTAGAAAAATTATAGAAACTGGGTTTAATAATGAACAAAACAAATTTTATTAACTATAAAAGGCAGATTTTAAGTGGTAAAAGGGATAACAAACAGAACAAAGGAAATAACTAATCAAATGAAATCAAACACACAAACTGAGCTAGTTTCACTAAAGAAATTGGTTACAAATAGTATTTCTCACCCTCGATATTGTTGCAGGCAGTTTGCAAAGCTTCTGCGGTTCAGAGTTCCAGTTATATTCCTTTTCAGACTAGACTCCTGTCTCAGTCTGGACTCCCCCGCCCCCCCCCCCCGCCTTCAGTGTTTCTTCTTGGGCAGATGGGCCATGGCGAGGAGGAGTCAAGTTTGCCTTCTTCACCACTCTTCAATAGGATTTACATAAGGCGGGAATCCTTTGTTTCCCAAACTTGACCTCCCCGTCCCTTCCAGTGGAAAGTTACACGAAGTCGCAGGTAATTTTTAATATCAGGTGACAAGACCTCTTGACTCAGTAGGGTCACATAGGATCCATGAGTCAGGGGCAGTATGGAGTGTCCACAGGAAGGCCAAGCTTTTCACAGTCCATTGTTCTCCCTGTTGGGCCATCCGTCCTGTCTGGCTTTTCCATTGTTGTACTGAAGTGTTAGCTTCACCCAAAGTAGCATAGTTGAAATACAGCCACATAGTCAATATTCCTAACTTCAAATATAAAAATGATACAGGCACATGAACTGGATAATCACAATCAGTAAATCATACCCTTTCCAATGATATCTCCCATGGTCCATCTTGCATAAAGTATATCTATCTCAGTTATGTCCTATTCATATCATAAGCATATTTTCATAAAGAATATGGAATGACACATATCTATGAAAAGGGAAATAAGGACAACGCAGGGAATTACAGACCAATCAGCTTAACTTCAGTATTTGGAAATATAATGGAGCAAATAATTGAGCAATCAATTTGCCTCACCTAAGAGATAATAAGCTGATAAGTAACGGTCAACATGTAAAACCAACCTAATAGCTTTCTTTGACCGGGTAAAAAGCTTTTTGATGGGGGGAAGCAGTAGATTTGGTATAACTTGACTTTAGTAAGACTTTTGATACTGTCTCACATGACCTTCTTATAAACAAACCAGGGAAATACAACCTAGATGGAGCTACTATAAGGTGGGTGCATAACTGGTTGGAAAACCATTTCCAGAGAGTAGTTATCAGTGATCCACAGTCAAGCTGGAAGGGCGTAACGTGTGCAGTCCCGCAGGGATCAGTTCTGGGTTGAGTTTTGCTCAATATCTTCATCAATAATTTAGATAATGGCATAGAGAGTACTCTGAAGTCTGCAGATTATACCAAGGTGCGAGGGTTTGCAAGTGCTTTGGAGGCTAGAGTTAAAATTCAAAATGATCTGCACAAACTGCAGAAATGATCTGAAGTAAACAGGATGAAATTCAGTATGGACAAATACAAAGTGCTCCACTTAGGAAGGAACAATCAGTTGCACACATACAAAATGGGAAATGACTGCCTAGGAAGGAGCACTGCGGAAAGGATCTGGGGGGTCATGGTGGACCACAGGCTAAATGTGAGCCAACAGTTTAACACTGTTGCAAGAAAAGTAAACATCATTCTGGGCTGTATTAGCAGGAGTGTTCAAAGCAAGACACAAGAAGTGATTCTTCTGCTCTAGTTGGCGCTGATTAGGCCTCAACTGGAGAAGAGGAACAAAAATGATTAAAGATCTAGAAAACATGACCTATGAGGGAAGATTGAAAAAATTGGGTTTATTTAGTCTGGAGAAGGAAAGTCTGAGAGGGGACATGAGAACAGTTTTCAAGAACATAAATGATTGTTACAAGGAGGAGGGAGAAAATTATTGTCCTTAACCTCTGAGGACAGGACAAGAAGCAATGGGCTTAAATTGCAGCAAGGGAGGTTTAGGCTGGATATTAGGAAAACCTTCCTAACTGTCAGGGTGGTTAAGCACGGGAATAAATTGCCTAGGGAGGTTGTGAAATCTCCGTCATTGAATATATTTAACAGCAGATTGTACAAACCCCTGTCAGGGATGGTCTAGATAATACTAAGTCCTGCCTTGAGTGCAGGGGACTGGACTAGAAGACCTATCGAGGTCTCTTCCATTCCTGTGAGTCTAAGATTCTATAGTTCCCCCGAGACACCTCTTCTCTGTGCCAGGAAGCAGGCGGGAGCCCATATAGGGGTCTATGGGATGAATTTCCCTAGGGTGGGTGGGGGAGGAGATGTGTGGGGAATCTGGGGAGAAAATAGGAATGTGAGCAGTTAAGTGACCCTCTGAGGCCCCTATCGCATTGCAGGGGGCATCCACACCAGGGACAGGTTGTGTCACCTCCTGCTCCGCAGCCTTGGGGGACTCACAGCGCTCTGCTGGTGTAGGTCCAAGCCTGGGCTGCTGCCTGCCTCCGAGTCCCCTGGCCTGTGCTCTGTGCTCTCAGCACCAAGGGAAGGTGGCAGCCCCTTGTGTGACACATGCTGTGCTCCAGCAGCAGGTCTCTGCACCCCTTGAGCATGCCTGAACCCCTCACCCTTCCAGCCCCTGCTAGTGCATTAGGTCCTGCTCCCCAGCCAGGGTCAGATTAGAGCTGCAGGCCATGATGTCCTGGATCCATGCTGTCACGGATCTCAAACAGCTCGGGAACAGTCCCTGGGAGGAACCTCTTCACTGTGTCAGCCCCCTTAGGGCCACACTCTCTCATAGGGGTAAGAGCCTTGCAGGGGCGGCTCTAGGCATTTTGCCACCCCAAGCATACGCTTGGCGTGCTGGTGCCTGGAGCTGTCCCTGGTGCCTTGGCTTCCTCATCCCCTGGGACCAATGCTCAGAGCCTTCAGCACCTCTGCTTCACAGCACAAGCTCCCTGCAGCAAGTCCACCTGGACTGGACACCTCATGTGAGCTGAACATGCTAAGGGAGCCAGGCACCCGTAGTTTTCTTACTCCTGAGTGACTCTCAGCCTGTGGGGTAACAGCAGGAGGGTTTATTAGATGTCTCGAACACAGCGTAGAAATTCCTTAGTTACCATGGAGAGTTACAACCAAGTCCATCTGAGTGAATCCAGAGCCCTGTGACCCCCTCCTCGAGTCTCAGTCCAGAAGCATCTCTCTGCTTCCAGCACCCACACTTAAGAACGCTACCTGGTCCCTCCTTAGTCCTTTGTTCTCCAGCTGGTCACGCCCAGCTGGCTTCCTGCAGAGGGGGCGGCCGTCCATGATTGTTAGTTGCTAGGTACCAAAGGTCCAGGCAATTGGAGTGACCATTCTCTTCTCAGACTCTCCATGGGAATGGGGCCCAGGCCCCAGACAGTTAGGTGTTGGTCACACCTGGATCTCTGCAAAGAGTGAACAAACTCCCCGCCCCCCACTTAATCGTGCTGCACATAGGGGAAATTGAGACACACACGGTATTCATAAAAAATGTTATGAAAAATTCCCACTGTGTCACACTTGGCCTTCTCAGAAGAGAGGCTGGTTCTGGAAATGAAAGGCCTGGGGGGAAATCTCTCGCCACCTCCCACACCTGATCAGAGCCCACAGTCCTGAGTGCAGGAAAGCTCCTACAGCACGCATCAGTCTCATGTCTTGAGCTGTAAATTGGAGTCTCCCCCGTACCCCAATTCACTTGTACTTGCTGACAACAATGGGAGCTGGGGAATCGGGGGGGCAGAGGGGATGACAACACAAACCGTACCGTGATGGCACCAGTCAGCCCCTGTGGTACGAATGGAGCAATGAGCCTGGGCTTCCTGTTACAGACCATACTGGGGAACAGACCCCAGAGATGAGTGTATCTGGGCTCTTATTGGCTCAGACAATTGCACCTGGCAGGGTGGTTCATGACATCAGTGTGGTGCAAACCGGTAACAAATGGGACATAGGAAAGTTCTCGACACAGGGGTCAGGTGCTGTAGCATCCTGCTGCCCCAGGGTTTCTGCCGGAAACCTTTTCCTCCCCAAACACTTGCTCAGGCTCAGACTCTGCATGGAGCTGTGGTTCATTTGCCGGCTGTTTGACACTCAGATTTCCCTGACTCCCAGTTTGTGTAACAGGACAAATGTCACCCACCCTTGTCACTCATAACCCCAAGGGATCAATTCACGACATAGCACCTGTGGGAGCCTCTGAGGAGACAGAGGTGCCCTGGTTAGTGATGGGAACAGCCCAAGGGCCGCAGAGGTCGGGAGCTGATTGAATTATCCAGACAGGTCAGGCCCCCATCACATGGCACTGGGAGCTGTGAGGGCCGATCTCTCCGTGGCCAGGCTCCTGGGCCAGGAATGCTGCTCCCCAGCACCACGTATGACAGACCAGAGGGTCCTGCTGTCCCACCTCCAAGATGTAGTAGGGGGCAGGGGCATTGCACTGAGATGGCTTCATCCACCCCTCTCAGGCAGCACCTACAGACCTGTGATGGGCATCAACCAGCTCTTGCCCCCGAGCATCGCACATCTCCTCTAGTACATCCTGCAGGGAGCCAGCCTCTTCCCATCCTGCTCAGCATCCACATCACACTGCTAGGAATACGCCATTTTGGCCCATTAAGAGGTGACAGTTGCTGCCACAATTGCAATTTCCTTTGTAATCTAACAGTTGTGGTGCGTTAGGACCCAGCCTTGAGTGAGCCACTTACCCAGCCTACAACGAGCTGAGATAACAAAGTGCCGGCTCATTGCCTCTGGGCAGGGGGCGGAGGAACTCGCTGCTCTCTGGGGTAACCAAGTTCCTCTGACTCTCTGTGCGGTCTGACACAGCCCAGTATGGCTTGGCCTTTGCATTAGGCTTGGCCAGCTGCTGCTGTGCAGAGTGAGGCAACTACTGGCTTCTGTCTTTATGTTTAGTTGTGGCTTTAAATAATCATTGACGCACAAGAGTTTAGGAAAGGCAACTCTTCTACTAGGGGTATAACTACAGAGACAGAAAGAAACCTGTAACAGGAGCGGACAGGGCAGGGATACAAAGCGATCTGAGCTGCTTGGTACCTTGGTACCTGGGTCAAACAATGTGCATCTTAACACAGTAAAACACAAAGTGTGTGTGTAGGGACAGAAGGGTGGGGATGGGAAAGTGAGTTAAATCTTTGCTGTGACGGCCCATCGCCCCCTGTGGTGCCGATGAGCCTGGGCTGCCTGTTACAGACCGCCTGGGGAAGAGGCCTGTAGACTCACGGTCTGTTATCCAGGGACTTGGGACACATGCTCAAGTGTCTCTGAACCAAAGGCCTGCGAGGGGCCTGGGGCATGCTGGGAGCCTTGGTTTTCACAGATGTTAAAGTCCTGAATGGACCATTGTGATCATCTAGTCTGACCTCCTGCATCACACGGGCCAGAGACCCCACCAGTGAGTTCAGAGTCCAGCCCAGAGCTTCTGGTTTCACTAGGGTAGATCTGTAGAACTGACCCGTCCCCACCAGATCATTGATAAAGACTGTATGGCACTGAGCTGAGAACTGATCCATACAAGACTCCCTACAAACAACCCTGCTGGATCAGGAGTCCCCATTGACCATTACTTTGTGAGATCTATCAGTTAGCCAGTTCTGAATGTATTTAGGCCCATTCCTGACACTCCGGAGCCACTGGTGGGACCCCCATGAGATGACATACACAGGTTATTGGACAGTGGCGACATACAGATGGAGGATGTCCTGAGCACCTTTGACCCTCTGCTGTTAGAACTAGAAATGCAGGGGCCTATGCCAGCATCCGAGGGGACCTCAACACGGAAACCTCGCCATCGGTCACTCAAGAGGATGTCTCCCCTACCACAGCAACAGATATTCTCAATAGGCGAGACAGAGTAATAAGACCAGTGAAACAGTTAACTTACAATGCACCTGGGGTGACTAGTGAGAAGCCAATATATTTAGCACACAGGTTTGTGGAAGCTAAAGTGGGATATCTGAGGCCCTTTGGAGGGGAACTGGGAGTTGGTATAGTAAGGAATGTGATTTGTCGGGATGACAAATTCTCGGCTGGAGGGAGGATGTAAGCAGAGTCAGGATGAGCTCTACCCTGACATCTGGTGGTGAATTATGGGGAGTGTGGAAAGAATTTCAGGTATTTGCATTGGCACACCCACCCCACCTAGCATAGCCCATGGCAGCCTGGGATGGTTATTTTGACAGCTCTGGGATCCCCAATTTCTTTGTTATTGGGGCAGGAGGAGTAAAGTGTTGTCACCCTGATTATGTGAATGAGGAACTACGAGACTGCTTTATGACAGAGATGACTCAACCTCAATTAAGTATCACTTGCTAGACAAGGGACATGGGTTCCAAAACCCAGTGAGTTGAGAGAGGTTGGGGGCTAGTGTGTGTACCTGATGGTATGGGCCCCTTTTGAGGGCCTGGAACACCAATTGCACGTCCTCCTCTCTCCACTGTTAAAGAGTAGAGCTAATTTTGATCCCATTAGGAGTCCATCTAAAGGCTGCTGAGCTGAATTCCTGTTGGGCCAATGGTGCACCAGCAGTGGGGCTCCCCTACTACGAGCTGAGATCACTGAGTGCTGTGTTAGCTGGGGAGGGGGCCCTGAAGACCTATCGCTAAGCGGTTGGCAGAGCAGAGCAGTCTGCAGCATGTTGGAGCAGCCCATGGAACAGTGAGCGGAGTGGAGCGGTTTGCAGGGACGGCTGGAGTGACTCATGGGTCGGCTGGAGGAGCGGCACAGCTGGTGTAGTGGAGCTGGTCATGGTGAAGGCTGCAGCAGAACTCCACAGAGAGGTGGAGCAGTTGGCCCTGGCCCATGTAAGGTGCCCCTCAACACCCTGTGTGGGGGGCCCCCCCATTTCCACCCAGGCTGGGGGGGTGTCATAAACAGATAGTTAAGGGTTAATGTCTCTCTTACCTGTAAAGGGTTAACAAACAGGGACCCCAAACACCTGACCAGAGGACCAATCAGGAGACAAGATAGTTTAAAATCTCGTGGCAGGGAAGCCTTTGTTTGTGGGTTTGGGGTTTGGCTTTGTTCTCTCTGAGTCCTGGACGGGGCTAGAGGTGTAACCAGGTTTCTGCCAATCTCCCTGCTACAGTCTCTTATCTGTTCAGAATTGTAAGTAGAGAAGGCGGTCATAGTCTTTTAATTTGTTTTCTTTTTCATTTGCATATGTGTACTTGCTGGAAGTAGCTTAAATTGTGTTTCTGCTGGAGAAAGTTTCTTTCTATTGTTTATAAGTTGAAAGACCCTGTAACTTTTTACCATCTAAAGTGCAGAGATAAACCTATTACTTTTTTCTTTCTTTTTTTTATTAAAAGCTTTGCTTTAAGACCTGTTTGAGTGTTTTCTCCTAGTTAAGGCTCAAAGAAGCTTGAGTCTGTATTGCCTGAGGGAGGGAATGGTAAAGTTCCTCTTTGTGTTAGATTCACGGAGTTGAATCAGGTGATCTCCTAGTGTTCCCAGGGCGGGAAGGAGCTGGGAAGGAAGGAGGGAGGGGGAAGGAAATAGTTTATTCCCCTTTGTTGTGAGACTCAGGGAATTTGGGTCTTGGGACCCCCAGGGAAGGTTTTTGGGGGAGACTAGAGTCGATCAGGCACTCTACTCTAAGTCCTGATTGGTGGCAGCCTATCAGATCTAAGCTGGTAATTAAGCTTAGGGGAATTCATGCTAATACCCATAATTTGGAAGCTAAGATCCAGAATTGGGAATTATATTATGACAGGGAGATAAAACTCTGCAGGTAAACTTTTGAACTCTGGGGTAGCACTGACCAGAGACTTGCGGGTTGTTGGACTTTGGGGTGATTGGACTTAGGACCCTAAGGGGGAAAGGACATTGCCAAACGTACTTGAAGGTGGGTTTTTGCTTATGGTTTGTGTTATAATCCTGTTTGTGGTGTTTCCCCAATATGATGCCACATTGTTTCCCTCCTTTATCAAAAGGATTTTGCTACACTCAGACTCCGTGCTTGTGAGAGGGGAAGTATTGCCTCCTAGAGGCACCTGGGGGTGGTGTGTAAGTGTCCCAAGTCACTGGGTGGGGGCTCGAACCGATTTTGCATTGTGTTATTGAAACAGAACCCCTGGATCCTGAACCCAGCCCTTGTTGCCGCCAACTCAGAGGGGCAGAAGGGTGACAGGTATTTCACAGGGGCTACACTGATTTTGCGTAGTTCATTTTTTAATCAGATTTTCAAGTGAGACTAAGCCAAACGCCTTAGAGTGCTGACGTGTATCATGTCATGGAGTCATAAATTCCAGAGTCAGAAGGGACCATTGTCTGACCTTCTGTATAGTACAGGCCAGAGAACCAGCCAGTCTAATCTCCAGCCAAGCTCACCTTTGCTGTGGCCATGGGGTAACACGGGGGCCCACAGCTCTGGGTGTCCCCAGAGGAACATTCCAACCATGGGGGGGTTTGTTTCCAGTGGGGTCCTGCAGGGATCAGTTCTCGGCCCTACACTAGTTAACATTGTTATCTGCGACCTGGAAGGAAACATAAATACATCACTGATAAGTTTGAAGAGGGCACAAATTTTGGGGGAGTGGTTAACAATGAAGATGGTGTAGCCTGGGGTGTGTTAGTAATGTTGATTTGATTTATCAACTTTATTTTATTTTATTTTAATTAATTTTAATTAATGAATATTAATAATAATCATTTGTACTAATTAGTATGAGTTTAGGCTTGCCAATTTGTTTGATCACAAGATAAAAATTTGTTGTGCATTCATTGCAACTGAAGAATCCTCGATCATTCCTATTTGGTTAGGTACAAGATCTAGGGCCTTAATATCTGTAACAACTGATACAGGACAATCAGAATCAGAATCTGAGGATCCTCCTTCTGGATCAGGATCTGGGCTTGCATCTGAGCTTGAATCTATAATTTCTATGTCTCAACTCCTACCTAAATTCACATTTTCCTCATCTGAGTCATCAGAACTTTCCACTGGAGATAATCCTGGATATGTAGGATAATTTTCCATAAAACCTCTATGTCTTACGCTCAGGGCATCTCCACGCTGACACAGGACATCACTTAGTCCGCTAAGGTCTGGTGGAGTAGGGCATTTTACTGGTACATCAGGTGATACCAGCATATTCCAAGGGGGTGTAGAGGGTCCATGAAATTCTAGGGACCTAGGCAATGTTGATAATTGCCAAAATGCCAATAAGTGTCCACCCAAGGGGACTGGATCTCCTACTCTATATGGTGCTAATGTAATATTGGGTGGAGGAGCAGGAATTCTATTCCTTGGTTGTTGTAGCTCTCTCTGTCGTTACTTAGAGATTATTACATCGCAGGCCCTAGCTACTTGTGTCACTTGTGACACTGCATCTTCTAATCCCTGAGCAATGACAGTGTCTGAAGGCGCTGCCTCTTCACTCTCAGGGGCGGACACTAACAGAGGAGGGGATTTTTCCTCCCCCTTTGCTTTGCTCCCTCCTCTTTTGCACCACTAGCCGCCTTTTCTATGACACTCATCGCCGCCTCCTGTGGTGCCACCTCGGGGCTTCCTTTTCCTATCTGCAGAGTGCTGGTAGCTTCGGCACTGCCAGCTTCCTCTCCTGACTCTCCTCGTGGCTCTTCAGACTCAGTCTCCAGCTCCACTCCTAAAGGTAACTCTCTGACCCTGCTTCTAGTAGTTGGCCCTGTAGGTTTTTCTGCCTCCGTCCGTTCCACCATACCAACAAGTATGGGAATCGATTCTTTATCCTCCTCTACCACACCTTCTTTCTTCTCAAATTCTCTCATTCTTGCCAACAGCCGACCATGGTCTGATCTAGAAGCTTCTAGCATTTGTGGAGCTTCCCTGAGTACCTCTCCTTTTTTATTCAATTTCTTTCCCAGTGAGCTACAAGCCACGAGCAGGTATCCAACAGCTACTCCCTTGACCAGTTTAGCCCTTTTCTTTTCTGCTCTGTTTCCACATCAAATACCTCACTTACAAAACCCCCTGGGTTCCCATGCTCAGAGATCATCTCACTATTTCTCAGCTGTTCTAAACCTCCTCCATGCTCCTGAATCTATTTCCTGGCAAAGTTTTCTAAAGCCAGAGTGCGGGTAACTCCAACAGACTCTACTCTTGCCCTTGCCCCACTCTTACCACGAAATAGAGAACTCATTTCAATTCTACAACTTTACTAGCTTAATCAAAAAACTAGAATAAATTCTCTGTCGCTTTACTCTGAAATGGAAGGCATCCCTTCACAGAAACAACAGGAAATAGCACCCCTTGACTGCTTTTTTAACACTTAGATCAATAAGTCCCAAGAAAATAATAGAGGGATAGGGGTACGTTCCTTCTCTTCCCTCGATGGCTCGGAGCAAATCGAGAGGTCTTTTCCCTCTGTTGGGACCTGCCAAATACCGGGCAATACTGAGGCAGACTGATCAGAGGTGCAGTCCGGGAGAGTTCGTGTCCCAAATCAGCCTCCACAGAATCTATAAAGGGACCTTCGGGGGTATGACAGGAAGCTCACACTGAGACAGATATAGTCATAAACACTTTTTATTAAAATCAGTTAAACAGTAAGTAAACGGTAAAACAGTTAGAATTACAGAGTTACAATTGTATTACTAGGAAAGAGTCCTGTGGCACCTTATAGACCAACAGAAGTTTTGGAGCATGAGCTTTCGTGGGTGAATACCCACTTGGGTATTCACCCACGAAAGCTCATGCTCCAAAACTTCTGTTGGTCTATAAGGTGCCACAGGGCTCTTTGCTGCTTTTACAGATCCAGACTAACACTGCTACCCCTCTGATACTTGTATTACAGTTACTCAAGAGCTACATATGATAATACAATATTATGTGCTGCAAACTTTGATTAATACTCATACCCTGTTTTGATAACCTGGTGGTGGAAAATACAGGAGCCCGCCTGTGGTGGTTCCGGTTTCACATCTCTTGCAGAAGTGTACAGAGGAAACTAATGTGAAGAGCTGTCAAAGCTACTTTAGAATTTACTCTCTAGCGAAGTGTAGTGAAGAGAAGACTAGTGGAGAGTAGACAGAAGTGAGTGAAGTGAAGAAGAAGGACGAGAAGGTACCGTAGTGAGGTAGGTTACCTCTTTTTATAGGAATAAATCTTGGAAATCCTCCCTCTTATGCCCAAATTTCACTCTTCTCCCACAGAAATGTTAGGATACACTTACCCCATAGGCTAGTTTGTATGTGCGTATGGACAACAGGTACCTGTGCACTTGGGGTGTACTTGTTAAGTCTGTGGGTACAACTTTGAAAAATCCCCTCTGCTATCCTTCATTGTCTGTTGGTCTAGGTAAAGATCTTAGACCTAGGTGTAGGTACTTCATTTCGGTATAGGAAAAACAAGTTTAAAAGGTCATCTTTGCTTTTCTGGGTAAAACGGCCCAGGATATAGATAGGGTAACTTTCCTTTAGCTTAACATGCAAGTTTTTGGCCTGTAGGTTTCTTGCATTACAGCCAAACTGATTTTTAATATGAATTTATGAACCCATAACAATACAATACTCATAAGAAAAGATATATCTAAGGATGTTTCAACTTTGAAGCAGGATGGAAACTTAGCCCCCGAATCCGTAGAGAGTGCGACCCTGGCGTTTCAGAGCATAGACCACATCCATGGCAGTCACAGTCTTCCGCTTAGCATGTTCAATGTAAGTGACAGCATCACGGATGACGTTCTCTAAAAACACTTTCAGCACTCCTCAGGTTTCTTCATAATCAGTCCGGAAATACGCTTTACATCACCACGGAGCCAAACGACATATAGCTGGCTTCGTAATACCTTGAATGTTATCACGGAGCACCTTATGATGGCACTTAGCGCCCCCCTTTCCCGAGCCCTTACCACCTTTGCCGCAACCAGACATGATACTCCCACCTTCAAGTTGCCCGGCTTAGAAAACCAGAATAACCAGGTTATGCAGGCTACCCAATTAATCCTGAGGGCTACAAGAGCAGGTCACTGATAGAGAGTGATCTGGATTTCCTAGTAAACTGGGTGAAGCAAATAATTTGCCTCTCAGTATGGCTAAATGTAAATGCAGACCTCTAGGAACACAGAACACAGGCCAGACTTACAGGATAGGGGCCTCTGTCCTGGGAAGCAGGGAGGATGTAAAATATTTGGGGGTAGCGGTGGGTAAGCAGCTGAACATGAGCTCCCAGCACAAGCTGTGGCCAAAAGGGCTAATGCAAACCTGGGATTTAAAACCAGGGGAGTCTCAAGTTGGAGCAGTGAGGTTATTTTACCTCTGTGTTTGGCAGTGGTGTGACTGCTGGCTGAATCCTGTGCCAGTTCTGGTGTTCCCGGTTCAAGAAGGATGTTGATAATTGGAGAGGGGTCAGGGAAGAGCCACAAGAAGGATTAAAGGATTAGAAAACCTGCCTTACAGTGCTAGACTCAGGGAGCTCAATCTGTTCAGCTGAGCAAAGAAAAGGTTAAGGGGTGATTTGATTCCAGTCTCTAAATACCTACATGGGGACAGATATTGAGCAATGGGCTCCCCAGTCTAGCAGACGAAGGTGTAACACAGTCCAGTCCTGGGAGCTGAAGCTAGACAAATTCAGGCTGGAAATGAGGCAGAAATTTTTGCCAGTGAGAGTAACTGGAACAACTTCCCCAGGGTCGTGGTGGATTCTCCATCACGGGCAATTTTAAAACCGACACTGGATGTTTTTCTAACAGCTCCACTCTAGGCACTATTGTGGGGCAGGTCTCTGGCCTGTGTTTTACGGCAGTCAGACCAGGTGATCCCATTGGTTCCTCCTGGCCTTGCAATCTATGCATAAAATTCACAGTAGGAGTCAGCTGGTGCTTGGAAATGAGATGAGGGAAGTTACCAGGTGTCACGAATTCACAGGGTCTGCGCTGTGCCTGGCCTTTAAACAGCCTCACTAGCCCCAGACACAAGCAGCCAAACCACAGACATGTGAGATCAGAGTCACTTCGGGGCAAGTCTGACACCGCTTTCATTGGGCCACAGTCAGCACCTACATAGCAGGGTAATGGGCTCCCTTGAAATGCAGCAGAAAGATGGACCCAAGGGAGCCTGGGCAGCCCAGAACAGGGCCAACCCCTCGGCCACAGGCAGCACTCACAATCCAGTCCTCGTGGACCTGACTGTCCCCGGCTCCATACGTCACCATTTACACCAGGGCCTGGTACGTGTAAATCGCCGCCCAGGGAGGATGGTGCATTTCACAGTCTCTTTGCACAGGTGGAAATGACAACACTCAGTTCAGGGCGCTGAGGAGCCAAGCACAGGGCGCGTGATGGGCCGAGTGCTCCCCGGGCTTGAGGGCTGGGAATTGGGAAAGTTGCTGTTCTACCCTGCACTGATGGGGGCCAGGCCCCAGCTGCTGTGAGTCCAGTGACCCCCGTGGAGCTCTGGCCAATTCTCACCCACTGGGGTTCTAGCCCCGGTGATTCCAGCGGAGCTCTGAGCAAGGCCCACCCTCTGGGGCTCTGACCCCAAGGACTCCAATAGCCCCACAGCAGCCTGTACCCACTGGGGATCCCCCCACTGACTGCAGGGGGACTCCAGCTGATTTACACTCCCTGGGGCTCTGCCCTTAACTTTCCATGGGACAAGATGGACGTGAGCAGTTGGACCAGTCAGGGCCAGGGCACGATGGCTCCCCACAGCCACACTGACCTCAGCGCTGACCGATGGTGGGTGGGGAGGGGGAAGGAAACAGCTTTTATTTTATTTGTTATCTCAGCCCTGACAAACACTTCCTCTTGCTCAAAGCCCGGCTGGTGGCTGGGTCCTGGCTTCTCTTAGCTCGGTTTGCCTGGGCGTTAAATGATTGTAGCTGCCATCGGCTCAGATCTGCATGTTCAGTACTGACACCCGGTCCCCTCCCCACACTGGTCTATAAATGCCCCGGGCCCGGCCAGTGTCCCATGCAGGCTGCACTTGGACTGGCCTTGCACCAGAGCAGCTGCCCAGCGAGTCACTCAGGTGAGACCCTGGCTTCCTCCAGCTTCTTCCTCCTCCTGCGCTGGGGGGCTGGCGGCAGCTGATCTTTTACGGGGGTGGGTGGCCAAGCGTATCCCGTGTGTGTTCCCTGAGCCCTGACCCTGGGGCCGTCTCTGCCTCACCCTTTCCTCCCACCCAGCACAGCCCTGCACGTGGCACCCTAACACCCTGCGGAGCTGTGCCCAGCGCTCTGCCCCTCCAGGAGCTGGGTCCAGCCTCCAGTCCTGTGTCCAGTCCCTGCTGGAGCATCGCTGTGCAGGGCGGCTCTCCCATTTGACTCCTTCTTCCAGTCATGGTGCAATGGGGGTCCCAGCCCCCACCATGGGGTGCAGTAACTATAACCCCGCCCCTCCCCGCCACCCCAACCACATGGTGTTGGCTTTCCAGACACATGATCCCGGAGCTGGAAATATGAGTGTGATTCAAACACCTGTTTGTGGGGAAAAGGCCCCGGGGCGAGGTCAGTTGGTGTTTCGTGTACCAGGTGCTGGGTGATAACACGAGAGGCTCCAAGTCTCTACCACTAACCCAGCTCTCTAGTCAGAGAACGATTGCAGAGGTGCTGCACCTGCAGCTGGCATTCCAGCCCTGTGCACACAGACTGGCCTCCATCCTGGTGGCACTGAGGCTTCTTCCAAACTCTCCCCCACTGCTACCCAGGGCTGCCCAGAGGATTCAGGGGGCCTGGGGCAAAGCAATTTCGGGGGCCCCTTCCATAAAAAAAAGTTGCAATACTATATTCTCATGGTGGCCCCTGTGGGGCCCGGGGCCTGGGACAAATTGCCCCACTTTCCCCCCCCCCCCCGGGCAGCCCTACTGCCACCTGCGCCCTCCCTCCAACTTCCATGTAGGTGGTTACCGAGGGGACCTGCCAGCCCCAGCACTGGGGAGAGAGGGGCAGTGGGAGAATCCATCTGAGAACTGCTTTGCTCTGCAAATGGGACCCTGTGGCCTGGGACCCAGATCCCATCTGAGTGACCACGGCCTCCCTGCTGACCCCTCTTCTCCCCACCTGCAGCCCTGGTCTGGGGAGTCCCTGGAGATGCTGCTTGCAGAGCCCAGCCACTGAGGAGCTGGGACCTGGCTCCGTGGTGGGTGTCCAGTTCTGTCCCTGGGGCCCAGCTCAGTGAGGGGTGAAAGAGGAAGGGCCGTTTGGACCCAGGCAGATGGGCTCTGAGCTCGGTGCCTCTTGGCTGGGGGACGGGATCCCTCTCAGGGTCCTTCCAGCCCAGCCAGGTGCTTTAGCAAACTGTCCCAGGATCTAGGCACCTCCCCCTGGGAAATGCCCCATGTGAGAAGGGGGGCTGCTCCAGGGAGCGTCTCAGGCTCTCATGGTCCCATCTCCCTGGTGTGTTTTCTCCCCAGGGGAAGTGAGAAGATGGAGCCAGTCACCTACTTCAGCCTCTGCCTCCTCGGCTGCCTGATCTTTAATCCCTCCCTGGCAGGTGAGTCCCACTCAGCCCTTGGAGCTGGAGTCCCCAGGTGCTGGTTCCCATGGTGGGAACTGGGAAGTGAATTCATTTCCCTCATTGCTCCCAGAGCCACTGCCCATCTCCAGCTGCTGGGGGTCACTGCCCGGGGGGAGCCCAGGCCCTGCAGCCCCTCCCCAGGGAGCGGGTGAGGGAAGGTGGGTGAAAGGCCCCTCAGGGTTGGCTCTTCCCATGAGGATTGGGTGGGGCCAGTCCCCGGGCAATGGGCGCTCAGCCCCCGTCAGCTCCAGGCTCCCATCCTACCCTCCCGTGGTCCCCTCCCACTGGCCGGCCGTGTCCCCACAGGGTCCCTCTCCAGGGGCTGCTCATGGCTCCACTCCAGCCCCAGCTTCTCCCCCATCTGGCCTCTGGTTCTGGCTGAGCTGCCCCATTCCCTGCACACTGTGTCTTTCTCCTCAGACTGTCCCGTTCCCTCTCCCTGCTGGGACACGGCTCAACCCCGTCCCTCTGTGTCCCCAGGACTGAGAAGGGCAGGGCCTGCCCAGTGTTCCCCTCCCCTCTGCCCCAGCCCCATAGATCCCTGCTATCCCCCCTCTATGAACCATCTCCCTGGGCACCTCTCTCCCTTCCCTCCTCCTCCAACCCCCCAGATTCTTCCATCCAGAACTGGACCCCTGCTCCCGATTTCCTCTCTAGTCCCAGTCTGTGCCAACCCTCATTGCTCCCCCAGCTTCACCCAGTGGCCTTGGTTGTTCTCTTCTTGCCCCCCTTCCGGCTTCCCTGGCCCCACTGTCCTGCATGGCCCAAGGGGAGGGGGGAGAAGCTCAGAGTGGCAGGAATTCCCTCTGCCCGAGGGTTGCACCACAATGGGGAACACTGTGGCTGGCAGCTCCATATTTCCCAGTTCCCTGGGGCAGGGAGGGTCTATCAGCAACCCCACAGTCACTGGCTCCTTTGTCTCCCCCAGGGAGCCATGGGAAAGGAGCCAACATCCCATGCGAACCCAGAGGCCCTGCCCTGCTGGGATCCCTGCTCAGGGCTGGATTCCAGGGGCCTCGTTCTGCCAGTCTAGGGTCTGGGCAAACCCAGTTTCTTCCTGCAGCGCCAGGGCCTGGAGGGTCCTGCCAGCCAGACACAGCCCCTAGCATAAACAGATAAGTAGGAGTTAATAGAACAGAAGTGCTTCATATCTCTTTGCCTGGAAAGGGTTAACAAGGACAGTGAGCCTGGCTGTCACCTGACCAGAGGATCAATCGGGGACAGGAGACTTTCAAATCTTGAGGAGGGAAGTTTGTGTGTGTGCTGTTAGTGTTTGGTTGTTGTTCACTCTGGGGGCTCAGAGGGACCAGACGTGCAACCAGGTTTCTCTCCAATCTCTCCGATACAGGCTCTTATAAGTTCAGAATAGTGAGTACGGAGGTAGATAAAGCGAGTTAGGCTTATGGTGTGTTTCTTTATTTGCAAATGTGTATTTGGCGGAAGGATTTTATTTTGTACTTGTATACTTAGGCTGGAGGGTGTTCCCAGTGTCTATAGCTGAAAGACCCTGTAACATATTCATCTTCAATTTACAAAGATAATTTTTATTGTTTTCTTTCTTTCTTTAATTAAAAGCTTTTCTTGTTTAGAACCTGATTGTTTTTTTATTCTGGTGAGACCCCGGGGACTGGGTCTGGATCACCAGGGAATTGGTGGGGAGAAAGGAGGGAAGGGGGAGAGAGAGGCTAATTTCTCTCTGTGTCAGGATTACTGTCTCTCTCAGGGAGAGTCTGGGAGAGGGAGAGAGAAGAGCGGGGGGAAGGTGAATTGTCCTCTCTGTTTGTGATTCAAGGAGTTTGAATCACACAGTGATCTTCCAGGTAACCCAGGGAGGGGAAACCTGGGAGAGGCAACGATGAGGGAAAGGGTTTACTTTCCTTGTGTTAAGATCCAAGGGGTCTGGGTCTTGGGGATCCCCAGGCAGGTTTTGGATGCTAAGGTTCAGAGTGGGGGATTATACCATGACAGCCCCAGACTGGGTCCCAATGTTATTTGTGCTAATGGGAAAGCCACGGCTCTGCCTCTGAAACAGCCTCTAACACAGTGTCCTGTCCCCATCATGCCCCCAGCCCCCTCTCTCTCAGCAGAGGCACAGGCTATGTCGTGTCCCAGAGGCTGGCTCTCCTTCCATGACACCTGCTATCGATACTTCCACAAAAAGAAGACTGGATGGAGGCTGAGGTGAGAGGCTGGGGCAGTGGGACTCAGGGGTGCAGGGCTGGATATGGAGGCTGGGCGGATGGGGCTGTTTAGGGTGAATATCAGAGTCAGTGAACTGGGCTGAGCTGGGAAATCTGCTCTGGTGGGAGGGGTGGGGGTAGGGTTGCCATATTTCTAAGCGCACTGCCTCGCCCCTCTCTGAGGCCCTGCCCCCACTTGCTCCATCCCCACCATCCTCTGTCACTCTCCCGCACCCCTCACTCACTTTCACAGGCTGGGGCAAGGGTTGGGGTGTGGGAGGGTGGTGAGTGCAGGCTCTGGGGTGGGCACCGGGATGAGGGATTTTTGGGTGGGAGCGCCCCTGAGCTGGGGAAGTGGGTTGGAGTACAGCGGGTTATGGGCTCTGGGCTGGGGGGTATGGGCTCTAGGGCGGGGCTGAGGATGAAGGGTTTGGGGTGGAGGAGGGGGTCCAGGCTGGAACTGAGGAGTTGGCATGCAGGAGGCATGTGGACTCCATTTGGGGTTTGGGCTCTGTGTGGGGCTGGGATAAGAGTTTGGGGTGCAGGAGGGGACTCAGGGCTGGGCACGGGGTGGGGTGTGTGCAGGTTGGTGGGCTCTAGGAGGGAGATTGGGCAGGAGACTCCGGGCTGGGGCAGGGGATTGGGGTGTGGTAGAGGGTTTGGGATATGGGGTCTTGGCAGTGCTTACTGCAGCTCCCAAACAGTGGCTGCCAGGTCCCTGCGGGTCCTACTCATATTGGTGGCCAGGGAGACTCAGCGTGCTGCCCCAAAGCTCCCATTGGTTGCGGTTCCCAGCCAATGGGAGCTGTGGAACCGGCACTAGGGGAAGGGGCAGCACGGGGAGCTTCCCTGGCTGCCCATGTGCCTAGGGGCTGCAGGGACCTGGTGGCTGCTTCCGGGAGCCATGTGGAGTCAGGGCAGGTAGGGAGCCTGCCTTAGCCCTGGGCCCCCACTGCGCTGCTGACTGGACTTTTAATGGCCTGGTAGGCAGTGCCAACTGGAGCCACCAGGGTCCCTTTGCAAACAGTTCTTCTGGTCAAAACCAGATGCCTGCAACCCTAGGTGGGAGCCCAGGGTTGGCACATTTCCCCACTGCCCCAGACAGAGCCCTGGGAACAGGCTGTGAGGGAACACCTGCCCTGGCCTGGCTGGAGAGCAGAACACACGTAAACGTAGCCTCCAGTGGGGCACTATCTCCTCTGACCTAAACATGCTTGTTCATGAGCTGTGTCTACCAGGGACGGTCTGGGCCCAGGTGGGGTTCATGTCTCCCTCTAGCAGCCGGCTCAGGAAGCGTCTGCTCCTTACTCGGTGTTACCAGAGCAGCTCCCTTAGCTCCGATGGCAGAGCTGTGCTGAAGGTCTCCAGTTCAATCCCTATTGTTGGCTGGCATGTGGCCAGGGAGTCGCTGCACAGGACATGAGGGTGGTGATGGGGCCCTGTGTGCATAAGATCAACCATACTGAGTGAGACCAATGGGCCATCTAGCCCAATATCCTGCCTGCCATGCTGGGTGCTTCAGAGGGAATGAACAGAAAAGGTCAATAATCAAGTGATCCAGCCCCTTTGCCATTCCCAGCTTCTGGCAGACAGAGGCTAGGGACAACATCCCTCCCCCATCCTGGCTAATAGTCATTGATGGACCTATCTTCCATGAACTTAACTAGCTCTTTTTGAACCCTGTTATAGCCTTGGCCTTCACAACATCCTCTAGCAAAGAGTTGCACAACTTGACTGCATTGTGTGAAGAAATACTTCCTTTCGTTTGTTTTAAACCCGCTGCCTATTCATTTCATTCATTTTGTGACCCTTAGTTCTTCTGTAATGAGGAGGTAAATAACGTTCTCTTATTACTTTCTCCGCAACAGTCATGATTTTATAGATCTCTCTCATATCTCACTCAGTCATCTCTTTTCCAAGCTGAAAGATCCCAGGTTTACTAATCTCTTCTCATACAGAAGCTGTTCCATACCCCTAATCATTTTGTTGCCCTTCTCTGTACCTTTTCCAAGTCCAATATATCTTTTTTGAGAAGAGGTGACCAGATCTGCACGCAGTATCAAGGTGTGGGCACACCATGGATTCTATAGAGGCAGTTTGGTATTTCTGTCTTATTATCTATCCCTTTCTTAGTGATTCCCAGCATTCTGTTGCTTTTTTGACTGTCGTTGCACAGGAAGTGGATGTTTTCAGAGAACTATCCACAAGGACTACAAAATCTCTTTCTTGAGTGGTAACAGTAATTTAGAATCCATCATTTATATGTATAGTTGGGATTATGTTTCCCAATGCGCATTACTTTGCATTTATCCGCATTGACTTTCATCTGCGATTTTGTTGTCCAGTCACCCAGTTTGTGAGATCCCTTTGTAACTTTTTCACAGCCTGCTTTGGACTTAACTATCTTACATAGTTTTGTATCATCTGCACAATTTTCCACCTCTCTGTTAACTCCTTTTTCCGGATCATTATTGAATATGTTGAATAGCACTGATCCCAGTACAGACCCCTGAGGGACACGACTTTTTACCTCTCTCCATTCTGAAAACTAACCATTTATTCCTACCCTTTGTTTCTTTTAACCAGTTACTGATCCATTAGAGAACCTTGCCTCTTGTCCCATGACAGCTTACTTTGCTTAAGAGCTTTTGGTGAAGGACCTTGTCAAAGACTTTCTGAATATCTAACTACACTAGACCCACTGGATCACTCTGTTTCACATGGCTGTTGACCCCCTCAAAGAACTCTCATAGGTTAGTGAGGCATAATCCCCTTGACAAAAAATATGTTGACAACCTAATTTGATGGTGTCGTTTGCAAATTAATTCTAATTCAGCAGTTTCTCAGTGAAGTCTGGTTTTCAACCTTTTTTGTTGAAGAATGGCCACTTTTAAGTCTGTTATTGAGTGTCCAGGGAGATTGACATGCTCTCCTACTGGTTTTTGAATGTTACAATACTTGATTTCTGATTTGTGTCCATTTATTCTTTAGCATAGAGACTGTCTGGTTTGGCCAATGTACATGGCAGAGGGGCATTGCTGGCACACGATGGCATATATCACATTGGTAGATGTGCAGGTGGATGAGCCCTGGATGGTCTGGCTGATGTGATTAGGTCCTATGAAGGCATCCCTTGAATAGGTATATGGACAGAGTTGGCACTGGGGTTTGTTGTAGGGTTTGGTTCCTGGGTTGGTGTTTTTGTTTTGTGGTATGTAGTTGCTGGTGAGTATTTGCTTCAGCTTGGAGGGCTGTCTGTAGTCAAGGACTGGCCTGTCTCCCAAGGTCTGTTAGTGAGGGATCATCCTTCAGGATAGGTTGTAGATCCTTGATGATGCACTGGAGAGGTTTTAGTTGGGGGGCTGAAGGTGACGGCTAGTGGGGGTGTATTACTTTCTTCCTTGGACCTGTCCTGTAGTAGGTGACTTCTGGGTACTCTTCTGGCTCTGTCAATCTGTTTCTTCACTTCTCCAGGTTGGTATTGTCGTTTTTAGACCACTTGATAGAGATCCTGTAGATTTTTGTCTCTGTCTGAGGGATTGGCGCAAATGAGGTTCTATTTTAGGGCCTGGCTGACACCATCAAATTAGGCCTGAATAAAGACTGAGAGTGGCTGTGTCATGGTATAAACCCCCACTCTGAACCTTAGCATCCAAAAGATGGGGTACCAGCATGAATTCCTCTAAGCTCAATTACCAGCTTAGAACTTGTAGCGCTGCCACCAACCAGGAATTCCAGTGTCTGGTACACTCTGGTCCCCCAAAACCTTGCCCAGGGACCCCCAAGACCCACCCTCTGGATCTTAACACAAGGAAAGTAAACCCTTTCCCTCACCGTTACCTCTCCAGGCTTCCCCTCCCTGGGTTACCCTGGAAGATCACTGTGTGATTCAAACTCCTTGAATCTTAAAACAGAGAGGAAAATTCACCTTCCCTCCTCCTTCTCTCTGACATCTGACGAAGTGGGAATTCACCCACGAAAGCTCATGCTCCAAAACGTCTGTTAGTCTATAAGGTGCCACAGGATTCTTTGCTGCTTTTACAGATCCAGACTAACACGGCTACCCCTCTGATACCTAACACAGAGAGAAATTAACCTTTCTCTCCCCCTTCCCTTCTTTCTCCCCATCAGTTCCCTGGTGGATCCAGACCCAGTCCTCGGGGTCTCACCAGAATAAAAAAAAAAAACAATCAGGTTCTTAAACAGAAAAGCTTTTAATTAAAGAAAGAAAAACAGTAAAAATTATCTTTGTAAATTGAAGATGGAATATGTTACAGGGTCTTTCAGCTAAAGACACTGGGAACACCCTCCCAGCCTAAGTATACAAGTACAAATTAAAATCCTTAGCAAATACAAATTTGAACTCCTTCCAGCCAAATACACATTTGCAAATAAAGAAAACAAACATAAGCCTAACTCGCCTTATCTACCTAGTACTCACTATTCTGGACATATAAGAGCCTGTATCGGAGAGATTGGAGAGAAACCTGGTTGCACGTCTGGTTACTCTCAGAACCCAGAGTGAACAACAACCAAACACTAACAGCACACACAAAAACTTCCCTCCTCAAGATTTGAAAGTCTCCTGTCCCCTGATTGGTCCTCTGGTCAGGTGACAGCCAGGCTCACTGAACTTGTTAACCCTTTAAAGGCAAAAGAGACATGAAGTACTTTTGTTCTATTAACTCTTAACTATCTGTTTATGACAGGCTGGATCACTACAAAAAGTAATTTTCCCTCTGTTGATACTCACACATTCTGGTCAACTGTTGGGAATGGGCCACATTCACAGTGTTTGAATTGGCCTTGTTAGCACTGATCCCCAGTTTGGTAAGGCAACTCCCATCTTTTCATGTGCTGTAATACACACCTGCCTATTGTATTTTCCACTCCATGCATCTTATGTAGTGGGTTTTAGCCGCTGAAAGCTTATGACCAAATAAATTGTTAGTCTCTAAATTGCCACAAGGACTCCTCCTTGTTTTTACCCAGTGGATAGTACCTAGTGTGTAGGGGATAGTGATAAGGGATAGATGAAATTCCCCATTGTTTTTTTTTTAATTTTTCTAGCTCCTCTAATCTCCCAGTCACTATCACCATCCAGGTCAGCTGGGTGGTGGTACATCCCTACTTTAATGCTGTGGAATGCTGTGTGGGCACTGGGTGCACGTGGCTGTGACCATGGGGCTGGTAATTCCCCATGCTTGTGCTCTGGGGGCTGGGGGAACTGGGGTTTCTGCTGTCTCCACTCTGCAGTGCCCATGCAATGCTCTTTAGTGCTTTGGCCTGTAGCTATTGTGGGAGCAGTTCATAGACTCACAGACTCTAGAGCTGGAAGGGACCTCGAGAGTCCAGTCCCCTGCCCTCATGGCAGGACCAAATACTGTCTAGACCATCCCTAATAGACATTTATCTAACCTACTCTTAAATATCTCCAGAGATGGAGATTCCACAACCTCCCTTGGCAATCTATTCCAGTGTTTAACTACCCTGACAGTTAGGAACTTTTTCCTAATGTCCAACCTAAATCTCCCTTGCTGCAGTTTAAGCCCATTGCTTCTTGTTCTATCATTGGAGGCTAAGGTGAACAAGTTTCTCCCTCCTGATGACACCCTTTTAGATACCTGAAAACTGCTATCATGTCCCTCTCAGTCTTCTCTTTTCTAGACTAAACAAGCCCAATTGTTTCAGATTCCTTCATAGGTCATGTTCTCAAGACCTTTCATCATTCTCGTTGCTTCTCTGGACCCTCTCCAATGTCTCCACATCTTTCTTGAAATGCGGTGCCCAGAACTGGACACAATACTCCAGTTGAGGCCTAACCAGCACAGAGTAAAGCGGAAGAATGACTCTCGTGTCTTGTCTACAACACACTGTTAATGCATCCCAGAATCACGTTTGCTTTTTTTGCAACAGTATCACACTGTTCACTCATATTAAGTTTGTGGTACTATGACCCTAGATTTCTTTGCCATACTCCTTCCTAGACAGTCTCTTCCCATTCTGTATGTGTGAAATGATTGTTCCTTCCTAAGTGGAGCACTTTGCATTTATCTTTATTGAACTTCATCCTGTTTACCTCAGACCATTTCTCCAATTTGTCCAGATCATTTTGAATTTTGACCCTGTCCTCCAAAGCAGTTGCAATCCCTCCCAGTTTGGTATCATCCGCAAACTTAATAAGCGTACTTTCTATGCCAACATCTAAATCGTTGATGAAGATATTGAACAGAGCCAGTCCCAAAACAGACCCCTGCGGAACCCCACTTGTTATACCTTTCCAGCAGGACTGGGAGCCAGTTGCTCCGGGTTGGCATAGAACAGAGGCAGGTCACAGACCCATACCTAGCAGGGCTGTGTCTGCGGCATGGGGACAGGGTAAGGCCGTCTGTGGGGACCTCAGTTAGGAGCCAGGGAAGGCTTCCTATCCTATGGAGCTGGCGGAGGGGAAAGGCCGGTAGCAGGAGTGCCCAGCTGGGCTGGCAGCTGGCCCAGGGACAGCGCCTCCCCAGGGCATCTATTATGCTAAACCCTGGCCATGTCTCTATGGGAAGCTGAGCCTGGAAAGAGGGACAGTCAGAAATCTTCTGGCTTTCCTGCAAGTCTCCCTCTGTGAGGCAGGTTTTCCAGACCTCATGTCGTTCTTGGAGCTCTTTTCTGAGCTCTCCAATTTGTTAACGTCCTGCCTGAGGAGAGGATCCCAGACCGGAACACGGTGCCCAGTGCTGGTCTTACTAGTGCTCTATACCTTTAACACCTCATCCCTGCTCCAACGCGATCACCCTGCGCTGTGGTGGCTCCCCCCTTGCCTCTTCCCCTCCCTGCTCTGACCCTTCCACGAGGCTCCTACCACCAGCTGCTGCTGCCTGGTGAGTCTTCCTCCTTTCTTCTCCTCTCCTCCATTCCACCCCCTTTCAGAGCTCCCCGCAGCTGGCCCTGTCCCTTGTCCTCACCTCCCTCCCCTTGGGCTCTCTGGGGCGTTTGAGGATGTGAGCGGCGAGCCAGCAGCAGTGGGGTGAGTGAAGAGGGGAATGGAGGGGATCCCTGACTATAGGCCCATCAACGGCTATTAACCAGGATGGGCAGGTGGTGTCCCTAGCCTCTGTCAGAAGCTGGAAATGGGCGACAGGGTATGGATCACTTGATGATTCCCTGTTCTGTTCATTCCCTTCCCTCTGGGGCATCTGGCATTGGCCACCGTCAGCAGACAGGATAGTGGGCTAGATGGACCTTTGGTCTGACCCAGTAAGGTCATTCTTATGTTCTTATGCTCTGAGTAACACAAGTGAAATAGCCTTCCAGAGACCTAGTAGCAGATCATTGCAAGTGTTAATGGGCCATTAAAGCGTTAATGAAACCATTAAACAGGCATTTTTCAAGGCCCAGGAAGCCTTTGGTCACATTCATCTGGCTTTTATATTATAGGAAAGTGTGTTATTTGGGTTAAAAACTGTTTCCAAACGACCGGTCAGTAATTCCCATGCTATGTGACCTGTCAGTAATTCTCCATGCATCTGAATAGGTGGGTTTTTTACCCAGGAAAAGTGATGCCCAGATAAATCTGTTAGTCTTTAAGGTGCCACCAGACTCCTCATTGTTTTTGTGGATTCAGACTAACACAGCTACCCCCTGATACTTGGTACCATGCCATGCGAGTTATTCTCTACCCAGAAGAAGTATTTTTCACTAACCTCGCTCAAGGAGGAGCAGACATAGCCAGTGAGTTTATTTCTTGATCTAGTTGTTTTATTCCAACCCAGTTTAAGTAAGTGAACCTGGCAGGGAATTCTGTGGAAGAAAGGTGATTAAAGTACAGCCTTAACGCAGGCTGTCAGGGACAAACCCTTTTGAAAAAGGAGAGATTAGGCTTCAGGTTGGTGCAAGTAGCCTGAAAAACCAAGTCTATCTATACAGTATGCACCAAACTCTGCCACACAGTGAGAATCCATCTGGCGATGGGTCTATAGCTGTTCAGTTCCCACAGGGAAATGTTATTAGTGCTTTAAGGTGACAATGGGAGGATCTCGCGGCAGTGGGGCCAGCAGCAGGGTGAGGAGGGGAGAGGTATCTTGTGATGGCAGGGAGTGTGGCAGGGAGGGTGAGGAAGTTAAAGGAGAGGGGGAACTTGTGGGGGGTGAAGAGGTGAGCGTGGAGTCAGCAGCAGGTGGGGCTGGGGGCGGAGCAGGGGTGGAGTCTGGGCAGAGCTATAGGCAGAAGGGGCGGGACAGGAGCAAGCCTCCCCGAGGGGAAGTTTCACCCACCGCCTGTGCGTGTGCCTGCACGTTCAAGGCTCACACCTGCCCTCTTGTGCAGCACGGCACTCAGAGCTCACATTGAGCTGGTTGTGGCCATGACCCCTCAATGCTTTTCAGTCCCAGCTCCCAGGCTACATTCCCCGGCTGTCAATGTGGCCAGCTGCCTTGGTTCCTGGCCGTGCAACCCTGCGTTTAGTTGTATTAAAGTCAGGGCCGGCTCTAGGTTTTTTGCCGCCCCAAGCAAAAAATGTTTGGCTGCCCCCCTCCCAGCCTGGGCTCCTCGCTGCAACCCCTTGCTGCCCAGCCCTGGGCTCTCCCCCCCAACACACCTCCTGCTACCCCAGCCCTGGGCTCTCCTCCCCCCACCTGCACCCTCCTTCCACCGCAGCCCTGGGTCACTGGTAACTCGCTCCCAGGGCAGGTCATTCAGCAGGAATTTTGGATGTGCACAGAACACAGCCAGGATGGGTTCCCATATGGTTACAGAGCTGCAGTGAAGTGGAACAATTTTCAGCTTGTGTGATTGGAGGATCTCTGGATGCGTATTATAGACTGTCCTCCATAAATGAGGAAAAGTTGAGGTGCCTTTATTATTCTTTTGTTCCACTCTTTCTTTCTCTGGGGAATATGCCAATGGAGTATCACTGTCTTCCTTTTAAACGAACGGCAATGGCTGTTGAAAATAGCAATTCCAGTCCTGATAACCACTGGGAAGCATTTCTTGCTCAATTTTATCCTACTTTTCCTACAGCAAGTTACAGTGGATCAGTGTATTTGATTTGGGAGAAATGAAGTAACAGCTGCCCAATCTGAGCTTGAGCACTCCTGAATTTTGAGGTGTTCAAATCTGGAAGGCAGGTGCTGGGTGTGTTTGGGGGGGGGCTGTGGGCTCCACGGGGGAGCACCACAGCGTGTATGCAGCAGCGTGTCTGACATTGCGTGGAGCCAGACACGCTGGTCTGAGTGGCATGGTAAGGGGACTGGGGGGTTGGAGAAGGGATAGGGGGTTGGGGGGGCAGTCAAGGGACAGGGAGCAGGGGGTTTGGATGGGGCAGAGGTTTGGGGAGCAGTCAGGCAGGGAGAAGAGGGGGTTAGATGGGTCAGGGGTTGGGGGTGCAGTTGGGGACAGGCAGCGATTGGATAGGCATGGGAGTCCCAGGGGTTTGTCAGTGGGGATAGGCAGGGGGTGGGTCCTAGGGGGGGAGTTGTGGGGGGTCCAGGAGGGGCAATCAGGGGACAAGGAGAAGGGAGGCTTAGATATGGGGTGGGTCCTGGGGGCAGTTAGGGGCAGGGGTCCTGGGAGGGGGCAATCAGGGGACAAGGACCAGCGGCGCTTAGATAGGGGGTGGGGTCCTGGGGGGCAGTTAGGGGCAAGGGGTGATCAGGGGACAGGGAGCCGTGGGGGTTGGATGGGTTGGGGTTTCTGTGGGCGGCAGTCGGAGGGAGTGGATGGTGGCGGGGGGGGCTTCCCTCCCCATTGAGTGTCCTGGTTTTTGAATGTTACAATATGGTCTCCCCACCACTCTCCACTCACAGCACGCTGCCGCATGAGGTCCCCCTCCTTCCTTTCCAGTTGATGGTGGCCAAGGGCATGCTGGGAAATGTAGTTCTTTCCTTGCTCCAGGGCTGGCTCTACAGGCAGGGAGCTAACCAAGGAACTACAGCTCCCAGGGCCCCCTGCTAGTTTTCAGCTCCCACGCTGGATCCCTGCCGCCCCTGCAAATGGGCTGCCCCAAGCAGGTGCTTACTTTGCTGGTGCCTAGAGCTGCCCCTTATTAAAGCGCACATGGATCACATCAGCCCAGCTCACTGTGTGATCCTGATCTCTGCGTAGACCTGATGCGTTTGTCACTATTTACCGCTCCAGCAATCTTACTCTCACCGGCAGCCTTCACCTGCACTGATTTTGTTTTGTCTCTACGTCCCTGAGAAAGAGCCTGAATAGCCCTGGGCCGAGAGAACAGATCCACATGGGTCTGTCTACACAGTACAGAAAAATCCATGGCTTCCCTGTGCCAGCTGACTCAGGCTCACAGGGCTCGGGCTGTGGGGCAGTTTCATTGCTGTGTAGGCTTCCGGGCTTGAGCTGCAGCCCGGGCTCCAGGACACTGTGAGATCTGCCAGGAAATCCCCTTGGCCAGGGCTGCACTGAGGTCATGTGGTGCTAATTGCTCACGGGCACAAGCCGAGCGCCTTGCAGAGTCTGAGTGCCTGGGTCAGCACAGTGCCCTTCATCCGCCCCACCTGTACTCTCCTCCCAGCATGACAGCGGGTGTGTCTGGAAGAGCCATGGCCCAGGGCAGACCAGTGCTCAGAGCAGAGTCCAGGAGCTGGAGCGGGAGGGATTGGGTGACACCAGCAGAGCACAGGGTGGCTGTGGCGGTGCGGAGTGGGGTGGGGGCTGTAAGGTGAAGGGGGATGGAGGGAGGCAGGCGGCTCTACCTGTTCCCCCCCCCATTGGTCCTGGGGGAGGGGAGAGGTGCTAACACGGGGTCCTGTCCCTCACAGCCCTTGCTGCCTGGGGGCAGGGCCCCAGAACAGAGCTGGACTGACTCCTGCTGCTCCCTGCCAGGGGGGATGGGGAGTAACTAGCTTTGTTATTTCTTCTCCCAGGCTCATTGCCAGCACCAAAGGCACAGGGCCCATCTCGCCTCCATTCATAGTCGTGGAGAAAATAAAATGCTGGCCCATTACATCAAGCGGTACCACAAAAAGTGCAGTCTCGTCTGGATCGGACTCTCAGACCCTAAGCATGTGAGTGCCTGGTGCCCACTCTGCCTCTGGCAGCCCCTCCCCAGCCCCTGGGCTCTGGGTCTTTGCTCAGTGAGGTTGTTGTTTGGGGCAGGGGTGGCACCAGAGCAGGGTTTCCATTGGAACGGGGTGAAAAGGGGCTGTAACTGACTGGGTTTTCAGTCACAGGATCGATCCCCAGCGCCCGGTGCAGAGTATAAACTGCTGTTACTAATATTCACGTTCGTGACACTAACGCCCAGGGACCCACCACCCCGGCCATACATGCCCGGCACGAGAATCAGCTCCAGCTCACACAGACAAGACGTCTAGACGAGGGCTCGGGGAAAGGGGCAGCCCCGGGCAGAGCGACCAATGCGAGGGCAGCAGAGCCCTGGGAATGCTGTCGCTCTGTGTATTCGTCCTCAGGGTGGGCCCAGTGATGGGGGGGTCACCTGGCCAGCGGCGCGTCAGCTCCAGGCCTGTAGGGGGAGCCCCGGTGGGTCCCGATACCCACCCGACACAGGCTCAGGAAAGGGCAATGACTGGGGCTGGCGGGAACGGGGAGGTTGCAGATCCCCCCTGGCTACAGAGGCTTCATCACTTACAGAAAGGGAGCCACCACGGCTCTTGTTTGGCCCTGGGCCAGTCCAGTTGCCAGTCAGGGCTCTGCAGGCCAGTGGTGGGGCGGGGGGGGTGGTGTCTCCAGTCCAGTCTCTAGTCCAGAAAACAGGTTGGCTCATTAGTGTCTCTCCCTGGGGCCCTGCTCAGCAGCTGCTTCTCCCCGTGGAGTCAGGGGCAGAACGCCGGCAGGGATACTGTGCGTGTTGTGTATGTGACGTGCGACTTGCACAAGGACGGCGCTGACTGCTGCATGAGGCTCCCTCCAGCTGACAGGCTGTCGTCACTTGCTAAACACGCCCTACTGCTCTTGGCCCCCTCACTTCTCACCGTGATAAAAAGCCAGAGACAAAAACCTCCTTGGCCATGTCACAGACTTTCACTCCTGGAGGGGTCAAGTGTAGAGTGGGACAGGGGGATCCAGGGGCACATCAAGAGTCAGAGCCGCAGCCCAGGGTCAGGGTAAGGAATCTGGGACCAGGAGCAAGCTGAGGCGGCCAGGACTGGCAGGAGCAGGGCTGGGAAACAAGCAGGAGCAGGAGGAGGAGCAGGGCTGGAGCAGGACAGGAGCACGGGGAGGAGCAGCAGGCACAGGGAGGATGGCGGCCGTGGCATGAACACACGGAGCAACCCAGAGCTGCTGGGCTAAAGCCGGCCAGCTGCCCTTCCTGCCTAGGCAGGGGGTGCAGTCAGGCGGTGGCCTGCAGCCGGCTGTCTGTGTTGGGTGCGTCCCCAGGTGACTAATTCTGCTGCAGCCCCTGATCCCTGACAGTGCGACCCCCAGCTTCATCCAGCACCCCTGTCCCCCAGACCGACCGCCGTGATCTCTGCAGCGGGGAGCAGAGTAACTCTCCTGTGGCTGGGCTTTGGGAGCATCGTCGCATGGGTCTGTGCACATGAGCGAGACCAGGGGCAGCAACGTGGGGCTGCGGGACAGCACATGGGATGACGCTGCAGGTGTTGCCGGTTGGGCTGTGCTGGAGATGGACGTAGAACCCGCAGGCAGGTTGGGGTGCACTCCCCTCGGCGATGTGGGGATGGCAGGGGCAGGGGGTGCTGAAGTCTCTCCCTTCACTCACTATTTTCATGCTTCTGAGAGTTGGGAAAGCCCTGTTGTAACTTCAGCTGCCAGTAAATGTAGCCCTGGTTGTCAGCACTGACATTTCATAGCGATGATCAGTGTCTCAGTGTCACTGGGCAGCCTCTGCCCATGCCCTGCCCATGGCCCCTCGGCTCTGGGGCACGTCTCTAGCTGTGTAACCTTGGGTTTGACAGGGCTCTGCTCTCCTTTGTCTCTGCAGAATCAAAGCTGGAGATGGTCAGATAATTCCATGCTCAGTTTCACAGCTTGGGGTAATGGGCAACCTGATAGTCCGAGAAAAAACGAGCACTGTGTGGTGTTAGAACATCCAGGTGAGTCGGTGGATCAGACCCATGCACCTACAAGGGGAACCCCGGCAGCGCCCTGACCACACAGGTTCTGATCCTGCGCACTCTGAAGCACAGATCCTTGCTCCTCTCTCTTCCCTGCCCCATGCTGGGAGGGCAGTCAGGAGAGAACCCCTTGTCTCACCTGGTAAAAAAGACGGTTACTCACCTTTGTAACTGGTGTTCTTCCAGATGTGTTGCTCATATCCATTCCAGGTAGGTGTGTGCGCCGCGCGTGCACGTTCGTCGGAAGATTTTTACCCTAGCAACTCCGGTGGGCCGGCAGGTCGCCCCCTAGAGTGGCGCCGTCATGGTGCTCGATATATACCCCTGCCGGCCCACCCGCTCCTCAGTTCCTTCTTGCCGGCTACTCCGACAGTGGGGAAGGAGGGTGGGTGTGGAATGGATGTGAGCAACACATCTCGAAGAACAACAGTTACAAAGGTGAGTAACTGTCTTTTCTTCTTCGAGTGATTGCTCACATCCATTCCAGGTAGGTGACTCCCAAGCCTTACCTAGGTGGTGGGGTCGGAGTGAGAAGTCGCGGCATGGAGCACTGCAGAGCCGAAGGCGCGTCATCTCTGGACTGCTGGACCAGGGCACAGTGGGAAGCAAAGGTGTGGACCGATGACCAGGTTGCTGCCCGACAGATTTCCTGGATGGGGACGTGGGTGAGGAAAGCCAGCGATGAGGCTTGAGCCCTGGTAGAGTGCGCAGTCACGTGACCAGGAGGAGTATGAGCCAAGTCATAGCAGGCTCGGATACAGGACGTTACCCACGAGGAGATTCTTTGAGAGGAAACAGGTAACCCTTTGACGCGTTCCGCTACCGCCACAAAGAGCTGGGGGGATTTGCGGAACGGTTTGGTTCTCTCTATATAAAAGGCGAGCGCCCGGCGGATGTCCATTAAGTGAAGCTGTTGCTCCCTGCATCACGAATGAGGTTTCGGGAAAAAGACAGGGAGAAAAATCTCCTGGTTGACGTGAAAGGCCTAGACCACCTTGGGGAGAAAGGCTGGGTGCGGTCTCAGCTGCACCTTGTCCCAGTGGAACACAGTATACGAGGGATCTACCGTGAGAGCCCGGAGCTCCGACACCCGTCTGGCTGAGGTGATGGCCACCAGGAAGGCAGTCTTCCAGGAGAGACAGAGCAGGGAGCAAGTCGCTAATGGCTCAAATGGAGGGGACATGAGCTGGGTCAGAACTAGGTTCAGGTCCCAGGTAGGGGTAGGGCGTCGAACCTGGGGGTAGAGACGCTCCAAGCCTTTAAGGAATCTCGTCACCACAGGGTGAGAGAAAACCGAGCGGCCATCCCCCCCCAGTGAAAAGTGGAGATGGCCGCCAGGTGAACCCAGAGAGATGATATCGCCAGGCCCTGTTGCTTGAGAGACCAGATGTAGCCTAGGATACTGGCAATGGAGATCTCGGTGAGAAGGATACCCCGTTCCGCCCACCAGCAGATGAAGCGCTTCCATTTGGCCGAATATGTAGCTCTGGTGGAAGGCTTCCTACTGCCCAGGAGCACCTGCCGCAATGGGGTAGAGCAGCGGAGTTCAGATCTGGTCAGCCACTCAGGAGCCACGCCGTGAGGTGCAGTGATTGCAGGTCTGGGTGACGTAGCCTGCCGTGGTGCTGGGTGATCAGGTCCAGGTGAAGAGGCAGGGGGACAGGGTCGGCCCGAGACAGGTCCAGCAACATGGAATACCAGTGCTGCCTGGGCCATGCTGGAGCTATCCAGATCAAGCAGGCCTCTGTCCCTGCTCACCTTCAGAAGGACCTTGTGGGACGAGCAGGAACGGGGGGAATGCGTAGAACAGATGCGTCGTCCACGGAATAAGGAAGGCGTCTGCCACCGAACAGGGTTCCCGGCCTTGAAAGGAGCAAAACATCTGGCACTTCCTGTTCCCTCGGGACGTGAAGAGGTCCATCCGGGGACATCCCCACCTCTGGAAGAGCGAAAGGGCGACGTCCGGATGAAGGGACCACTCGTGGGAAAGGAAGGATCGCCTCAGATGATACCGCCAGCGTGTTCCGAACCCCGGGGGGTTGTTGTTGTGCTGCTTGTTGATATAATACATGGTCATTGTATTATATCAACAAGCAGGGCGGCACTGAGGTCTTCTGCCCTGTGTCAGGAGGCCGTGAGACTCTGGACTTTTGTATAGCCCACTCTATTCACCTCATGCATCTCCTTCCTCCCCGGGGAATACTCGGTGAATACCGAGACACAGCGCTCCTGAAGTTGATGATGGAAATGTCTGGCAAGCAAGGCGGACTGCCCTCAATTCCCGTACGTTGATATGGAGGGCTAGTTCATGGGGGACCACCGGCCTTGGGTCCTCAGGGTCCCCTAACCTAGATTTGAGGCATCCGTTGTCAGGGACACCGATGGCTGGGGGCAGATGGAACGGTATCCTCGCGCACACCACGGACTGGTCAGCCACCACTGCAGGGAACCTAATATGTCCTGAGGAACGGTGACAATCGCGTCCAGAAGGTGCCTGGCCGGACTGGTACTGACTGATGAGCAGGACTGGAGGGGCCTCATGCGAAGACGTGCAATATCCCGTGACAAACATGCAGGCCGCCATGTGGCCCAATAGAGTCAGGCACGTGCGTATGGAGGTCAAGGGTGCTGCCTGCAGTCGTCATATAATGGCTGTCAAGTTCTGGAACCTTGATAGAGGAAGAACGGCTCTGGCCAGAGTAGAGTCTAGAAGGGCTCCTATAAACTCTATCCGCTGAGTGGGGATTAGTGTTGACTTTTCTATATTGAGGATTAGACCCAAACTCGCGAAAAGACTGCTGACCATGCAGACGTGGCTGAGGACTTGAGCCTCTGATGATCCCCGTATCAGCCAGTCATCGAGGTACGGAAATACATGTATACGACTGCGACGAAGGTGGGTGACGACTACAGCCATACATTTGGTGAACACCCTCGGGGCCGTGGAGAGGCCGAACGGGAGGACCGCGAATTGATAGTGGCAGCGGTTGACCAAGAACCGAAGGAACCGTTTGTGTGGCGGGAAGATGGCTATATGAAAGTATGCGTCTTGCATGTTGAGGGCGACGTACCAGTCTCCAGGATCCAAGGATGGGATAATGGTCCCCAAGGATATCATATGGAACTTCAACTTCACCACGTATCTGTTGAGTTCCCGCAGGTAGAGGATAGGCCTGAGGCCTCCCTTGGCTTTGGGGATGAGAAAGTAACGGGAATAAAACCCTTTGCCCCGCTCGGCTTCTGGAACCTCCTCCACGGCTCCTTTGTCGAGGAGCGTTCGCACCTCCTGAAGGAGGAGTTGCTCGTGAGAGGGGTCCCTGAAGAGGGACGAGGGGGGCGGGAGGGAGGGTGTGAAACAAACTACAGATGGTATCCAACTTGCAATGTGCGTAAGACCCATCGGTCGGATGTTAGACGGGACCACGCCGAGAGAAAAAACGAAGGACGGTTGGAAAAGGGAGGGGGACGGATCCGGAGGGAAACTGGTGCAGCGCCCTCGGGCGCACCTTCAAAATGAAGGTTTTGGTCCAGAGGGGGCCTCGGAGGAGCTCTGGTTTTGCCCTCCTTGGTTGCCCGATTGTCTACGCCGGCCGTTCCTACTTGGACGTCTGGCGAAGTCCTGCCTCTGGCGGGGCTGAGGGTAGGGCCAGCGTTGTTGTTGAGGCCGGAAGGGTCTGCGCTGGGTGACTGGTGTGTGCATCCCCAGGGTGCACATAATGACCCTATGTCTTTAAGGCTTTGTAGCCTGGGGTCCGTCTTGTCCG
Source organism: Gopherus evgoodei (assembly GCF_007399415.2). Taxonomy (NCBI): domain Eukaryota; kingdom Metazoa; phylum Chordata; order Testudines; family Testudinidae; genus Gopherus; species Gopherus evgoodei. The sequence continues at coordinate 368,389,722 of NC_044322.1, forward strand.
AGAACAGGCCCTGGCCTTCAAACGGGAAATCCTGTATGGTGTACCGGAGTTCCGGAGAAAGGCCAGAGACCTGTAGCCAGGAAATTCGGCACATGGTAACGCCAGAAGCTAGAGTCCTGGAGGACGAATCTTCTGCGTCCAAAGATGCTTGCAGGGAAATTCTTGCTACTTTCTTGCCCTCGTCAAGGATCGCCGCGAATTCCTGACGCGCATCTTGCGGAAGCAACTCCTTGAATTTGTCCACTGCCACCCAGGTGTTGTAAGTGTAGCAGCTAAGGAAAGCTTGTTGATTGGACACCCGAAGCTGGAGGGCGCCCGCAGAATAGACCTTTTGGCCAAGCAGGTCCATGCACCTTGCTTCCTTAGACTTTGGTGCCGGGGCCTGTTGTCCGTGACGCTCCCTCTCGTTCACAGATTGCATGACGAGGGAGCATGGCGGCGGGTGAACATAGAGGTACTCATACCCTTTTGAGGGGCACCATGTGTTGCATTCCACGCCGTGTGCCGTGGGGGGAACGGACGCCGGTGACTGCCAGATGGTAGTGGCATTGGCCTGAATGGTCCGGATAAAGGGAAGGGCGACCCGCTTGGGTGCATCTGCAGATAATATGCTCGCCACCGGATCCTCAGTTTCAGAGATCTCCTCAGCCTGTTAGTTCATGTTCTGCGCCACGCGCCTGAGGAGGTCCTGATCGCGCCTGAGGTTGAGCGGAGGAGGGCTGGTGGATGTTGTTCCAGCCACTGCCTCATCCGGGGAGGATGATGAGGAGACACCCCGGCAGGAGTGGATCTGCATGAGGCTCCATCTGGAGCAGGGTCTCCGGCTCTGGAGGGAGATCAGGATCCCAATGGTAAGACAAACCCCCTCTGCAGGGGAAGTGGGGGGACGAGACAATGTGCCCTCCGGAGCCCTGTTGTTCCGATGATGTTGAATGCAGGGGAACCTGCTGAGGCCCTTGGGCTTGATGATATGCCCAGGGGAGTCCAGAAGCCCCATTGCTGCGGTCCATGCTCCTGAGGGGGGGATCATGGAAGAGAGCAGCAGGTCTGTCAGCGTCCATAGCATACTGCTGTCTGTTGAGAGGAGACAGACAGCTGTCGGGACGGCCAGGGTTGGAGCCGAACAGGACTGATATGGGTCCCTTGGTCTAGACGGCGGAGACTCCTCGGTGCCGGGACCGGTGCCGGGAGTCATGTCGGTGCTGGATCGAGACTGGGACCTGCCACCAGCACGGTGCCGGGAGGTCGACCGGGATGTAGAACGCCGACGATGGGAGCGGCTTCTCGAATCTCGGCGCCAGTAGCGGTGGCTCGAGCCAGAGCGGTGCCGGGAGTATAGGGACCATCTTGAAGAGGACCGGTGCCGCGAGTACGACCGGTACCGCCGCGGAGAGCGGTGCCGGGACTGCGAGTGGCGCCCTGAGCGAGATCATCCATGGTGCCGGGACCGTGATGGGGATCGGTGCCGGCTTGGTGAAATCAGAGACGGTGCTCGTATGGCCACAGGCTTGCCTTTTGATTGTAGACCCGCACCGGAGGCACCGGGGGTTGAGGCAGCGTAGGCTCAGTCAACGCAATCAGGTCCCGAGCCGAAGCAAATGTCTCCGGCGTCGAGGGGACCATTAGCTCGACCCCAGATCTTATGGGGGAGCTGTGAGGGACCGGACTCGACAGATCTCCTGGGCCCAGAGTCGACGGAATCCCTGTCATCGGTGCCAAGCAGCAGTCGGTGCCAGGCGCTCCGTCCGAGTCTGCTTGGCTGGAGTGGCAGACGTCGAAGGCCTTGCGTCGGGCCCCGGTGCCAGGGAGGGCCGGTGCCGAGGCGTTTTCCCGGAGCCGGCGCGGTCTGGTGCCAGTGCGGAGCCGGCACTCCGCGTCGAGGCCGGAGGGTTAAGCACTGCTTCCATTAGGAGAGTCTTTAAGCGCTGATCCCTCTCCTTCTTTGTTCTTGGCTTAAATGCCTTACAGATGCGGCACGTTTCAGAGATATGCAATTCCCCAAGGGACTTCAAGCAGGCGTCGTGGGGATCGCTCATTGGCATCGGCTTCTTGCAGGCCGAGCACTGTTTGAACCCTGGCGAACCGGGCATGAGCCCGGCGCTGGGCGCGGGGAAGGGCTAGAGCCCAAGCCCGCTAGCTATATACAACAAGTAATACAACTATCAACTAATATTATAAACTCTAACTACAACTATAACTATATACAACTAGTAGAACAACGAGACAATGGAGAGCTAGGGACGTGAAGGACAGCTATGCCGCGCTCCACAGTTCCAACGACCCACACGGCGGTAAGAAGGAACTAAGGAGCGGGTGGGCCGGCAGGGGTATATATCAGGCGCCATAGTGGCGCCACTCTAGAGGGCGACCTGCTGGCCCACTGGAGTTGCTAGGGTAAAAATCTTCCGAAGAACGTGCACGCGCGGCGCGCACACCTAACTGGAATGGATATGAGCAATCACTTGAAGAAGAACTGCTGCTTACTAGCTCCCCTGGGTCAGTTCATGTGTCTGCTCCAGTGACAGGTAGCAGAGACATACTGAGGGCTGGTCTACACTAGGGGGCAGGATCGATCTAAGATACGCAACTTCAGCTACGTGAATAGCGTAGCTGAAGTCAAAGTATCTTAGATCGCGTTACCTACCGTCCTCACGGCGTGGGATCCATGTCCGCGGCTCCCCCTGTCGACTCCGCTACCGCCGTTCGCATTGGTGGAGTTCCAGAGTTGACAGGAGCATGTTTGGGGATTGATATATCGCATCTAGATGAGACGCGATATATCGATCCTCAAGAAATCGATTGCTACCCGCCGATACGGCCGGTAGTGAAGACGTACCCTCACATGCACACCCCTGGCCCCAGATAGGGACTCTGCTGAGCTGTTAACGGGTGATGGCTCTGAGTCGCTGTTGCACCCCTGCTGTGCAAACACTGATCCACACAATGATGTGGGAACCAGAGCTGCATTTTGCCCCTCTCACACAAGCATTCACACACAAGCGGCTGCTCATGAAAGTGCTGTGCAGTTTCAGAGTGTTCACAGATTGAGCACTAATGACTGTTCCCATGGAAACTGGCTCCACGAGGGGATCGTCAGCAAAAGCTGCAGCCAGGCAGCAGACCCTGTCGGTGGGGTACGTGACCGGGTGCTCACAGCGCCAGCGGGAGGGGAAGAAGTTCCAAATAGCCCAGACGGCGACAGCGACCAGCCCAGGTTTTTAAACCTTTTTGTATTGGTGCCCCCTGTCGCACAGCCAGCCTGAGCGTGACCCCCGTTATACATTCACAACGAGAGGGGTCATTTAATGTAATGGGGACTCGGGGCTGTCACCCCACAGAGCTGGCAGCTTGCAACCCCCATGTAACCACCTCGTGACTCCATGAGGGTCAGAACCCCAAGTTTGAGAACCCCTGGACTAGACAGTGTTGGTGGATTCGAGGGGTCACTTTGCAGACAGGCTGTGAACAGGAGAGGGGTGAAATTCACAACGAATCCCCTGCCTGGCCCGATCACTGAGGGCTGTGTCTGTGTGGGGCCTGCAGTGCCAGTGGGTGTGGGGAGCGAGGGGCAGGGCTGGGGATCTCAGACCAGTTCCATTGATCACTGGGACGGGCCTGGGCCTGCCATGAGCCGGGTGTGTTAGACAGTCACACGCTGTGGTAACAAGCAGCCAATTGAGCACTGGGCTCTGTAGTAATTGATTCATATTTTACTAAAATACTAATTCTTTGATACTTTTATGAACTATTCCGAAATTGCACCCAAAACATTATGTTTAAGGAACATGAATGTCCCAAAGTCAAGGAAGTGCGAGACTAAGGCTGCCCATGTAACCTTAATGGAGCCCCTGGTATGTGTGCATCATGATACAGTCTTGAGTTACAAGCTCAGTGTCCATCAGTCAGTGGATGAGGATAGAGTCAAAGAGCAGCAGAAACCCGCATCCAAGGGAACAGGGCACTGAGAACGGCCTATACCCCCCGCGGAGCTCCCTGCTGGGCCTGGGGTGCTGCTGAGGGGCTGAGCCCACACAGCCCAGCCCCAGGACTGTCCTTCCCTGGGCTCTCTCTGGCCTGACTACGCAGGAATACTACTGCCGGGCAGCCCCCGGACATGGGCACAGACACCCCCGAGCAGAGGGGTAAGGGGGTCTGAGGGAGGAACGTGCTGCTCCGTGCACAGCAGGCCGGTGACACTGACTCCTGGGCACATCCCCTCTGCACGCGCTGAGCCCTGCCTAGGACAAAGGTTCCCATGGTGTAACCAGACCCAGGTGGGCAGGGCATGCAGGGGGCCTGGCTGTGGGGCAGCGCACTCAGCAGGGAGGAGGGAGCAGCCCAGTTTTGAGCGGGTGCCCCAGTCCCGGGGCAGGGCTCTCGCTCTCTCCTCTGCCCTCTGGCTGGGGTGGGGGAGGTAGGAGCAGTAGCACATGGACCATCTCCCCCTTTCACACTGAGCCTCGGCCTCTCTTTGCAGGATGGAGCTGCCCCAATCTGGGGTGCTCAGGGCTCCATCCCACCCTCCTCTTCCTCAGGGCTGTGCACAGGAGCTGGGATCTTCTCCGAGGGGCATGGAACGGGCGGGGATGGGTCACTGTATGAGCAGGAACGGCCCAGCCTGCCCCACCCAGGGGTCATTTCTGTTTTCTTTCTAGGTTTTCAAAAATGGCACGATTATCCCTGTGATTGGAGATTCTCTTTTGTTTGTAAGCACAAACCCTAGGGGAGGCAGCTTGCCTGGACCAGAGGGCTCCCAGTACCTGGGCTCTGAGTGAATCGAGTCCCTCGGCTCCCCTGGGAGACCAGATCCTGTGTCCCCAGCACGAAGTCCCTTCTGCAAAGCATGGCTGAGTTACGCTGTGTCACTCCGCTCTGCTCTGCCCCCTTCTCTCCCTGTGGCACCCCACGCTCTGCTCTTCTCAGCAATCTCAGCACAGTGAAGTGATAATAAACTTTCCCTCCAGCATTCAGCACAGTATGTGTCTCCTTCTCGTGTTCCTGACTCTGGCATGGACAGTTCCCTGTGTTGCCTGGCCCAGCCTCAGCACCCCAGAGCCAGTCCCTGAGGGCAGGAAAGGGAATGAACAAGGAATGAGGGCCCTGACCTTCTAGTAAAACATAGGGCATCGCTACCCCTGAGACATGGCCCATTCATCTAGCTCCCTGCCTTGGGCACTCTTCCCTCCTGTCCTGTTTTGGAGGGTTCAAAGAAAGAATTTA